>NC_090193.1:32816367-32958867 GCF_024679245.1 Pseudorasbora parva
TGTGACCAACAGAAAGTCAGATAATTTGGTTTCAATCTTGAAAAATCATAAAAACAAGCTCTGAGTTTTTACCATCTCCTCAAAAGCGATTCATTCAATCTCCTCCAAACTCGGACAACATGAAGTAAATATACAGAAGATGCTAAAATGCGAACGGTTATTGAATATCTCAAACGGTCTTCCCGTAGCAAAAGCCTAAAAAAGACAAAATAAGCACACAAGTGCCTGGTTCATAAATAAGGCTATACTCCCACCTGCTGGTTATTCTATATATCACACTGGCTGTTTTTTTTTTTTTTTTTTTAACACTTATGCTCTCACTTAAATGACCAGTAGAGGGCAATATTGTATAAGTTTTCAAGCAAAAAACCTTGCCTCTGTGTGTGTGTGACAATGGTTTTCTAGCCTGCTGGAGACTTAAACCTGAATGCACACAGACTCATGGGGACTTCCCAATGGGTACAAAAGCTTATAAATCAGACAGAATGAGTTCTTTTGAAAAGGTGAAAATGCAGAAAGTTGTGTGATGGGAAGGTTTTGGGGTAGGAGCAGTGTAGGAGGACAGAATATATGATTTGTGCAGCATAAAAACCATTAAGTCTATGCTGAGTCCCCACAAGATAGTGAACCAGACATGAGTGTGTGTGTGTGGGGGGGGGGGGGGGGATGGGCTGCTTTATACCTGCAGCTTACTACAGTGTGTGTGTGTGTGTGTGTGTGTGTGTGTGTGTGTGTGTGTGTGTGTGTGTGTGTGTGTTCTTTTTTCTAGCCTGGTGGGGACTTCAACCTGAATGCACACAGACTCATGGGGACACGTGTCACTGATTTCTACTGTGTGTGTGTGTGTGTGTGTGTGTGTGTGTGAGAGCCACTCTTCTGTCTAAAAAGATTACTTCTCAATGCTGTGCTTTGGCCTGCATTAAAGGATTAAACATATTATTCTGGGTTTGAATAAAAAAATTAATGTATAAA
Source organism: Pseudorasbora parva (assembly GCF_024679245.1). Taxonomy (NCBI): domain Eukaryota; kingdom Metazoa; phylum Chordata; class Actinopteri; order Cypriniformes; family Gobionidae; genus Pseudorasbora; species Pseudorasbora parva. Next base: position 32,817,340 of record NC_090193.1, read on the forward strand.
ACCAGTTTATTTGTAGGGCATTGACAATATTGTTTTATATAATTAGTTAAATAATTGTGTTAATACAAATAATTATTAATAAAAAATATAAATATAAAAAAACATTACTAACAAAAGAAAAAACACATTTAATTGTCTTTAAAAAGAAAAGGGAAAAAAAGTAGTGTGTGTAACTTAAAAAAAATGAGACGATTAATGCCTTTTGTTTAAGGACAAAAATGAGAACCAATGAGCTACCGGCATATAGAATAACCAGAAGGTGGGAGTGTAGCCTTATTTAGTAACCAGGTTGGATATGTCCTAGGGAACACTGTTTTGAAGATTAAACGATTGTTGTTATTGAAAAACAGTGTTTTCAGACAGTGAAATAAAAACAATGATCTCTCACTGTTTAGATTTTGTGTCTGTCATTCCCCTCCCCCCTCACTCTCCCTCTCTCAGGATCACTCTGTGTGTGTGTGTGGAGGGGGTCTCTCTCACTGTGTGTGTCGCCTTGTTTCTTGTTTTTTTTCATAATTTAACCCTTTCATATCATAGGCTATCAGCAATATCTATCACTTTATTGTGAAAAATAAGTTTTAAAAAATGTATTTTTATATATATATATAACACTGGTCTTCTGAACTTACAATATTTTGAGTTGCAAAAAATACATTTGCACATAATTGAAAGTGACATCCTAATACATTTAATTGTTTTCTATAACATGGGCTTTAAAGAAGGTCATGTGCTGTGTTTGCAAAGATCACGTATGACACCTCTTTAAACTAATTATTTATTGATAGAATTCAAATGGATAAAAAAAAAATTCACATGATCTTATAAAAGTGGCTGTTTATAATAAACTTCCATAAATTATATGCACGCTTATTACTCTTACCTGACACTGATATTAAAATCTTTGTTGCGGTTTCTGTGATGTGGCTTAATTTATTTATTTATTTATATTAAAAAAAAAATTATTGAATGCCACACATATTGAAATAAAAACAAGCATGCTTTTTGCAGCATAAGACTGGTGAACAATCACAAGCTACGGTAGGTCAAAAACACATGAAGAGAAGTGCTGCAGTTAATGAGGTGAATTCAAATGACTTTGACATAGTCCCTTTATTTATTTTTTTCCATATTAAATGCATATTGGCCTGCTGTGCACAGTTAAGCTGATGCCACCGGGGTGGCGGTGCCCCCGGCTTGGGCCCGTCATCGCTGCTCGCAGCTTTAATTATTATTTATTATTATTTTTTTTACCGACTATATGGGCATTTTCGAGGCGCTTACCATGCTCGAAAACTCTTGAAACTTTGCACACTCATCAGAATGGGCGGCCATCAGGGCCGGGCTGAGGCTGGTACCCGGGCGTGGCAGGGGGGCTCGACAGCGCCCCCTTGAATGCGAGATTTAACTTGGTCCATTAATAAAAAACGCTTGCACGGATATATATGAAACTCGGTACACCTATAGAGCTCATTGGGCCAAACAACGATAGTGCTCATAGTTGTACGTCAGCCAAACAGGAAGTGAGCTATTATGGCTTGTTTGAAAACGCATGCTGTGGAATTTGCGATACTCCTCCTAGACGATTCACCCGATCAGCACCAAACTCGGTCAGCATGAAGTCAAGACACTGTCGATGCCAAATTGCGAGCGACTTTCTGATATCTCAAACGGTTTGGCCGTAGCGAAGAGATGAATTTATGGCGAGAAAAGGCAAACAGGAAGTGTGTTATAACTTTTGCATACATTAATTCATTTTGATGAAACTTCAGCTGTGTGTTCGTTGTAAGAGGCCGATCACATGGATATGACTTTTGTGAGTCAAAGTTATAGTGCCACCAACTGGCAGCAGGAAGTGTGTCACTTTCAAAATTGCTTTAAATCCCCATCTTATTTTCACCCGATTCACTTCAAACTTCATCAGTATAATGTTAAAACATGGCAGATATAGACATACGAATGGATTCCTGATTCTTGACATACTGTTGTCATGGCAACGTGTCAAATCTAATAATCTTTTTAGGTGTTTTTGACACTCTCCCTTAAATGACCAGTAGAGGGCAATATTGTATAAGTTTTCAAGCAAAAAAAAAAACTTGCCTCTGTGTGTGTGTGTGTGTGTTTTTCTAGCCTGTTGGGGACTTAAACTTGAATGCACACAGACTCATGGGGACTTCCCAATGGGTACAAAAGCTTATAAATCAAACAGAATGAGTTATTTTGAAAATGTAAAAATGCAGAAAGTTGTGTGATGGGTAGGTTTAGGGTAGGAGCAGTGTATGAGGACAGAATATATGGTTTGTACAGCATAAAAACCATTACGTCCATGAGTCCCCAAAAAGATAGTGAACCACACATGAGTTGTGTGTGTGTGTGTGTGTGTGTGTGTGTGTGTGTGTGTGTGTGTGTGTGTGTGTGTGTGTGTGTGTGTGTGTGTGTGTGTGTGTGTGTGTGTGTGTGCGCTAAAAAGATTACCTCTCAATGCTGTGCTTTGGCCTGCATTAAAGGATTAAACATATTATTCTGGGTTTGAATAAAAAAATAAATGTATAAAACCAGGTTATTTGTAGGGCATTGACAATATTGTTTTATATAATTAGTTAAATAATTGTGGTAATACAAATAATTATTAATAAAAAATATAAATATAAAAAAACATTATCTCCCCCCCCCTCTCTCAGGATCCCTCTGTGTGTGTGTGTGTCTGCAGGGGGTCTCTCTCACTCTGTGTGTGTGTGTGTGTGTGTGTGTGTGTGTGTGTGTGTGTGTGTGTGTGTGTGTGTGTGTGTGTGTGTGTGTGTGTGTGTGTGTGTGTGTGTGTGTGTGTGTGTGTGTGTGTCTGTGTGTCTGGAGGGGGTCTCTCTCACTCTGTGTGTGTGTGTGTGTCACCTTGTCTCTTGTTTTTTCATAATTTAACCCTTTCATATCATAGGCTATCACAAATATCTATCACTTTATTGTGAAAAATAAGTAAAAAACTAAAACATATATTATATATTTAATTAAATACTGGTCTTCTGAACTTACAAAATTTTGAGCTGCAAAAAATACATTTGCTCATAATTGAAAGTGATATCCTAATACTTTTAATTGTTTTCTATAACATTGGCTTTAAAGAAGGTCATGCGCTGTGTTTGCAAAGATCACGTATGACACCTCTTTAAACTAATTATTTATTGATAGAATTCAAATGGATTAAAAAATTTAATTTCCCATGATTTTATAAAAGTGGCTGTTAATAATAAACTTCCATAAATTATATGCACGCTTATTACTCTAACCTGACACTGATATTAAAATCATTGTTGCGGTTTCTGTGATTTGGCTTAATTTATTTTTAAGAGAAGTGTAAGGATAATACAACTTCAGCATTTGGACAGTATTCTGCACTTATTTTGAAATTGACATTTGACATCATCTGACATAAAATTAAAGAATAAAATGTAATTGATCTCATAGATGTGACTGTTGTGGTTCCTGGTCATAGCAGCACCAGTTGCTGCAGTTAATGAGGTGAATTCGAATGATTTTGACATAGTCCCTTTATTTATTTTTTCCCATATTAAATGCCTATTGGCCTGCTGTGCACAGTTAAGCTGATGCCACCGGGGTGGCGGTGCCCCCGGCTTGGGCCCGTCATCGCTGCTCGCAGCTTTAATTCTCTTCGTTTTCTTCAGTTCACTTCAAATTGTGTTGAAATTTACATTTGCAAATTACAACTGTCAGTATGCAAATATGTGTGCAATATACATAAAAATGCCACAATGCAAACCCCTCTCCCAAAAAAATATCTTAATGCTCTGAATATTGGCTTCATTTATTGTTTGCAAATATTTTATTTTATTAAATTTTGACCGAGACATTTCTTTACCCAATCATATATTTTTTAGACACTTATTTCATTAACTTGTGCATAAATGGCTACGTACACACTGTAACTTTTCAGACATGATGACTCCATTTAAATGAAGAGCGAGCCCCTATACTATCGTTACATATCATGTGTAAGGAACACAAACCCTATGATTGACAGATTGTCTGCAGCGCGCTCTTGCAGTGTTGCCATGTCCACTTATTATAAGCGTTTTTGGGCTTGTTGTTTAAGCTTGGCTCATAAAGTTATTATAAAGTTATTAAAGTGAGCAGATGTGGTTTAGGCAAGATTTTGGTCTTACCTTCAGCATAAAGCAGGATTTATTTTAAATTATAATGGGCTTGTTCTTGTTCGCTGTTTTTCTAGGATGATCTGGCAACACATAAAGAAGAAAGAAACTTTTTTAAAGAACGTTTAAATACGTCACTAACAACTTTGTTCAGTTCGGTTCCGTAACGACTGCGTACATATTTTGTAAATGCGGCTGTCACTGCCTGCATTTTCAGGAGTTCAGTTTTAGAATGGGATTGTCAATCCCGTAAATTCCTGAACTGTGTGTCAACAGAACGGGATTCGGGTCTTAAAGGTAAACTGACAGTCGAATTTAGCTGCAGTGTGTATTTGGCCAATGGGGTTCATATTAAAATCATACACATGAAAATGGCCCAATACAAAAAAGCAAAAAAAACATTTTATTTTATTTCGACCCAGACATTTTTTCATAATATGCACCCAATTTTTTTGATTACATTTTCTTTTTTGAGTAATCACGTTAATCACTTTGGCAGCGGTGTTAATAATCTTGCCTCTCTTCTTCTTTTATAGGCTGCTTGCTTCGCCATTTTAGGAGTCTTATTTATGATAATGAGCCTCAGCTTCATCATCATTGATTGGACGTCAGGGAACAGCAAAGGAAGCAGTGGTCATTAGACCTCATCCTCTAATGGTTTATGCTTTTTAATATTATTTTCGGGTCAGTAGTTGGGGAGGATGCATAATCTCTCACTAGATCAGTCAGTGATCAGTCACTAGATTCCTAGCTTTAGTTGCATTCAGTCAATGCATTATTTGGCCTTGTGGCCTGCATGTGCTGTAAATGGGGCGTTGACCCGTCTCAGGCCGGCATTAATTCCATTAAAGGCCTCCTGCTTCCAAAAAGAAGTGTTTCGGGCATGGAAATATACATTTTAAAGCTTGATACGTGGGAAGAAGATGACCAGAACTAGAAAATCAAAAGCCCATAATGTGCCATAGTAACAGCTCATGCAGTTTGCAGGGTTTGCAAACAAAAGGGATTTTGCATTCTAACCAAACGGACTCATAAACTGGCCCAACCTCCCATCCATCCATCCCTTCCCTTCATATCCTTACCTTTCACCTTTACCTCTCGGCCACATTCACAAGAGATTGCAGTAAGTGCTCAGTTCTGATGGGAGGATTGGTGGTTATTAAAGTGTTCATTTCATCATATCTCATTTTAGATATAGCAATACTCTGTGCAATAGCTGTGAGATATCTTACACTGAAGGCTGTTGAGAGGCAACACATGACCTCGTCCAGTATCCAGACCTGATTTGGCTGCAGTCTATTACACAATTTCAAATTTATGCAAATTGTACGACTAGTACAGCTGTATATGCCACATTTTATATGGATTTATAATGTTTATCCTTTCTACAATATTTAGAGATAAATATATTAGCAGATATATGAGCATAAATATATATGATATAGAAAATAGAAAAGTGTTCCAATTCATCTAGTCTTCTCAAGGCTATCTATCACATCCCTTTTCAATATCTGTGACTATTCAGCTAAAATGGCATCTAGATCTAAAAAATGATGATGAAAGGCACATTTTGAATGTTTGTAATGAATACTGCTGGTTGTAATGGGAAAGCACAGATTGGAAAGCACAGTTAATCATGGGGTCAGTTTGTAATTGTCCCATGAGTCGTACTGACAGACTGATTTTAAAACACTCTGGATTTATATCCAGAGAAAACCAAAAAATGTAAAAAAAAAAAAAAAAAAAAAAAAAACATTCACAGGGTCTTCTCCTTGATTGGAGAAACAAATATTGTGCATTGGTGCACATAAATGTTTTAGTTACAGGGCAAAATGGCATAAATGTGGTAAATGTTGCTCAGTGGAAAGCTGATCGTATTAAAGTTTTGCTTCTAGTTATGCTATTAACCGGAGTAGATGGATGATTTCACAGGGTCATTTGGCGATTATTGAAACCTAAACTGTAGCACTTTCATTTGAAGCACAACTTCCGCTCAATCTCTTGACCTAGTGACCCAGTTACGACTTATGACATAATCTTAGATTAATATATTTTATAGACAGATACATGAACAAAGCCTATGTACTACTAACTGTAAATTGTTTGAAGAAAATAAAATGTAATGTGTGGATGTCTAACATGGTACATGAATATTTTAATCTTTGTAATTGAAACTCGTCATCCTAAAAAACTATAAATCAAGCACTTACTGGCCCATAATGATCTAAGTGGTAACACTGTGGTGTTTTATTGTGTGTGAATGTGTGCGTTCTCTCCTCTTTATGCTTATGGAGAAAGAATATTTCAGTCAGTGAATGTACTGTAATGGACTGTAAGATGTCTAAATGAGATGTACATTTAAATTGTGGTACTTTTTCATTCATTTTGTCTGTTTAATTAATGTTTAATGGATAGACCAGCCACACATATAAATAAATCATCATATCTGTGAACCAGTATCAGCATAGTTACATATCTCGATATCTTCTTTCAGTGTTTTAAATGTCCCTGGTGCTGCATCAAGGGCAGCAAAGGCACAGTAATATATTCCAAATTACAATCTGTACTTCCTTTTTTTGCGCTGTAAAAAGAAAGAAAAAAAAGCATCCTTGTTTGTCATGGCTGGATGCTTCATATTTCTCTTGGGTGTTTTGGATATACCGAGAGAAATGAATGATTTACTGATACAATATGTGTGTATGATTTCTGAAGCGCATCAGTGAAATAACCCATTGAGATCATTTTTTTTTTTGGTAAAGAAACGTTTAATTGTGTGTTCTGGTGATGGTGACATGTTTTCTGTAGTGGTGCAATGCCTCAAACACCAATGTGGTTTCTCAAGCACGAAAGTGTACCATTGTTTTAGCAGTGTGTGTTAATGTGTGTTTACAAGCCTGAGAAGGAAATGTGCCAGTTGTTAAAGATTTGCCAGTATCTGTCCTTATCTAATGGCTCAAAATGATTCCTGACTGCTGAGTTTGAAGCAAAGTAGAAGCATTTCACTCCAAAATCAGACAAAATGTTTAAATTAATATTAATATTAATAAGAGATGTGTTAAACAGAAAATCAGCTTAGAATAATATCTGAAGGATCATGTGCTGCTGAAGACTTGAGTAATGATGCTTAAAATCCAGCTTTGCGTCAGAGGAATAAATTATATTTAAAAAATATATATATTTTATTTTAAATGGTAATAATATATCACCCTTTACTGTATTTTTGCTCAAATGAATGCAGTCTTGGTGAGCAGAAGAGACTATATATAATACATAGAATTTCTTTCTTCTGAATTTGGAGTGAAATTTCACTGAGAGTTTAATATTGATTTTATGATGATGCTGATGATTTTGTTTGAGTATTTGATATCCACTGCATAAATGATTTTATGATGAAGGTAGTTAACCAGTAAGATCTTATTAACTTACTATCGTATAGCACAATGTAGAAATCTTTAGCATCGATGATGAACCATGCATAAATACTATTCCCTTTATAGAAGTACAATCCGCGATTGCTGCAACTAGAGCATTAGCAGCGGTGCACCAGAAACTGCCCTGACCAACAAGATCCCCCATAATGCTGTGCTTCCATCCCCAGACTTTCACGCACCGCTGGGCTGACAGCAGCACTTATTAAGCACCTGCAGATTGTATGATCTCCAAATCTGCAATGATTCACAAAGTAGCAGAAGGGGGAAGCATTTATTTGTCTTTTTAGCAGCTGTGTACTTGTGTCCGGTCAGCGTGATGTTTCCCTTGTGATGTAATGAAAGTGTTTGTAACAGTTTATATGAATTCATTACTTACATGGCAGCATTTATAAATAATGTACATAAATGTAAACCCTTTATATTATAAGCACATCTATAGTTTATATATTGTAAATAGTCAGATGATGTTTAGTCTGATGATTAAAACGTAATAATTTTTAAAAATGCTTTTTAAAAAGCCAGTTTATGTCTTTATTTTCTTTATTCTCAGTATCGAGTACATTGCTGGCATTAAATGTACTGTAAACAATGTTAAAATAAAAAAGAATAAATAATATTCATTCTTTCTTGGTTCAGTCTTGATAACATATTCATGTGAGTGAGTGTTTATGATGTCTCTGGCTCATTGAACAATGTGAATAAATGCTCTCTTTTAGATCTGTGTAAAACACTACAGTAATTGCAGGTTGAGATAGAGCACATTTCTTTAAAAGCAGAAATGACATCTCTAGTTCCTATCAAATCTGCAGATTGTGTCTTCCACCACCAGCAATGGCCTCTTTTGTCTCTTTCCCTTCTTGCTGATTGTCCACTTAAGTCTAAAACTGTTTATGTCAAAACAGAATCTTGCCTTGAAAAGCAGTTCCCTGGAAACGTTCACACGATTTGTTTCCTCTTCTTGCGTGAGAAAATGGGCAATATATTTGGTTAATAATCCATTTGAACCCATCCATTCTGATTGAGTTCCAAAAAAAAAAAAAAAAATGCATTGAATTCCAGAAATACACTCAGTTTTAATGTATAATGTAATAACCTCAATAGATGTGATCTATTTATTCCAATAGCTCTGTTTACCTAATGTGCAATCTGGTGGTAATGCAGGAAGATTTAATTCGGTAGACCTACTTTTCCCAAATGGAAAATATGCCACTGTAGCCTACTTTTCAAATGTGTGTGTGTATATATATATATATATATATATATATATATATATATATATATATATATATATATATATATATATATATATATATATATAAAGTTTTGGTTAGGCTGGAGTTTAGAAGTATCCTGCTATCCTAAGAGAAGATCTCTTGACTTCAAGTCTGTGCCTTAGGTTAGGCTACATTTAGTCGTTATTTAAACATTAGCTTGAAGGAGAGAGCAGTTCTCAGAAACTCGATAAATAGTCAATAATTAATCAATAATACACGGTTTAATTAAACAATATACCGAACTGACAGGAAAATTAGATAATTGTTGGGCTGGTGTCTAGTCAGGGGTTGCATCGTTTTCGCAACAAAGTCGCCCAACTGCTACTCAATAGCTAAAACTAGCCCAATCGCGTTTTTAGGTTCGCCCCCGGTAAAAATCGCATTCCCGAGGCTAAATATCACATTATTGGGGTTGCATTAACCCGTGAATATGAAAAACAGACCGCGACAGTGTGTATATATTTTCAGACACATGGGGGCGGTGTGGAACACAGAGACAGCTTTATCTCTCTATCGTAATGCTGTTTGCTTTAGCCAAACGATGGAAACACACTCCATGAGGAAAAATCATTGCTAGCATTTACTTTGAACAAGGTTTCATCTCCTGCCTAAGCATAAATCATGCAGAACACATGCTGCAATCAGTGCGTCAATATTGACATAAGTCTCAACAATAGGGATTTCTAACAGAGGCCCTAAAGAATGTAATTTGTCAATGAATAGCAAACAAGAGAATGCTGTACTAAGTAGCCTATACACCACCCATCACAAAAGAAACCTCAATAAGTAAACAAACAAGCAAAATTATTTTTTACATTCGCACATTTGGCAGAGTCTTTTATCCAGGCAACTTATTGGTTATTTTATTCTGGGATTTAATATGCCTTGGCATGTCTAGCACCTCCATACTCTATGCCTGAGCTAAATAAACAAACAATTTAAATTATTATTTACATTTACGCATTTGGCTGATGCTATTTACCTAAATTTGCATAAAATGAATCAGTTCATACATTAAATAAATAAAAGCCTCATTTAAAAATAATACATCATCAGTTTTTTTTAAATAATTCATTTACATTTAAAGATTTTAAATTAATTTATAAAATCAAAACAAAATCTTTTATTGTTTTAATATAATATATCTCTATAATTATAATCCACACCATTGAATGAAATAATACAATAGGCTATTCAATGTTTTTTAAGATGGTAATTTTAATATAAATATTTTCTGTAAACTGGCCTACACTGATTTTTTTTTTTTTAAATTGTAAATAAAACAAAGGTCATTGTTGTACATTTTAAAAGAAAATTATATTTCAGTCTTTATACTTAAATCATAATTCAAGGAGTTACTTGCCTTTTTATGTTAAAGGTTTAGTTCACCTAAAAACGAAAATGAATTAATCACCCTCATGTCATTCAAAACCCATAAGACAGAGTTTGGAACGGTTTTGGTTTATCTGAGAGATTTCTGTCTCTCCATTGACAGCTACGCAACTACCATTTTGACGCTTCAAAAAGTTCATAAAGGGTTCGTAAAACTAATCCACATGAATTGAGTGAATTATTTAACATTTTCGGAAGAGAAACAATCACTTTATATGATGAACCGCTTGAATTTACGGTTTTATCCAAACATTCATCAACTCACACATCATTTATGGTAAATGGAAGCTCAAGCATGTTCGCTTGACAAGAACCAAGGTTCATTATTGTGTTATGCAGCATGTTTGAGCTTCAACAAGAACCAATGAGGTTTGTTCTTCTTGCTCGTCAAGCATGTTCGGTTGAGCTTCTGTTTATGTTCCCTGATCAATGTTTATAATTTATAATGCACTTTTCATTCCGAAGAATCTCAAAGTGCAAATGTGAATAGAAGCCTACATTCAAACTATTCATCATAGAAAGCGATCGAGTCAATCACAAAATCTGGACTAAACTGCTCAATTCATATGGATTTGTTTTACAATCTCTTATTATAGCGTCAGAGTGGTAGTTGTGTAGCTGTCAGTGGAGGGACAAAAAGCATTCTGGATTTGTGTTCTGAAGATTAAATAAAGTCTGGCGGGTTTGGAACGACATAAATAATTAATTAACATAATTTTCATTTTTGGGTTAAGTATCCCTTTAATTGTGATTCCCCCCCCCCCTCCCGTGCTGCGGCAAAACTACATTTCCCATGAGCACCCGCGGTGGGCGTATCCGCGAGGGGCTGGTTGGCAATGCGCGAGGAACCCAACAGTTCTAAACTGTCTTCTGCTGTGTGGCATGAGAGCAACTTCTCAGCAGACTGGGGTGTGGCGGCTTTGAAAACACTGAAAGAAATCTGAGACCGTTCAGCGTTAGCTGCCTAACGGCGCATATTATTCAAAGCCATCGGCGACCACTGAAAGGACTAACGTTAACCGAGGAAAACAAAGGGGATTTCTTGCGTTTTCTGTTTCATTCAGCTTCGCCGAGTTGTCTCATCGATCGGCTTGCTCTTTTATATATGAGCACAAGAGACTGATCACAACTTTTTTTCCCGAACTTTTTTTTGGATATGTGGATGTAAGTTTTTCCCCTCCCTATTCGCGTGATGTAAAACTCCAGCGTCTGGCTAACGTTACTTGGTTTCTCCTGGGAGCCTTAAACGTCAACAGTTTCCAGGTGTTGTTCTGATCTCAGTCAATATTTATAAATTCATATCTTATTCCCAACCCCCCCCAAACGTCTTTTGAAAGATCATTCGGGGGCATAAAATCATCAGTTTTAGATCTACTAGTGTCTTAAGGACATTTCCTTTCCTTGGACTTGAGGCAGTCATTTTTTTCAAAGCCAGAAGAGGAAGTTAGTCACGGAAGACTATTTAAAAAAATACCCAGTCGCTTTAAAAGGGTAAAACCTTTTATTTTTTTCTCATAAATCTATACTCATAAATCCGTCGCCCTGAAGCGCGCATTCGGAACCATGGGCTGTACCGTGAGCCAGGAAGATAAAGCCGCGGCCGAGCGGTCCAAAATGATTGACAGGAATCTGCGCGAGGACGGCGAGAAAGCCGCCAAAGAAGTGAAACTGCTGCTGTTGGGTGAGTGACGAATCACAGATAACGGTCAGCCCCTCGCTGCTGTAACAACACAACGTATAAGCACTTTATCACAGTATTAAGTGTCAATTGTGATTCAGTAACTTCTTTTAAACGAGTTTGAGACAAGTAGGCTAGATATTCTTGCGAAGTTTGAGGGCAACTTTCTAGGTAACGTTAATGTAACGTTATGTGTGTCAGGTTTCCTCCTCAGGTGTGGCCTGCGAGAAACTGTCAACGGATTTGGAGAAAGTGTCAAGTACGATAGAGCAAGCGTTTACTTGTTTAGCATTTTAAATGTCACACTCTTCTGGAAATCTTGTTTTTCAGCTATTTCCTTTTCTCAAATTATAACCGGAGGCATTTACAAATATTTTTTAGGTAAACGTGTCATTTGAGACGCTTAGCTAACTATATGTTAGATATGATGGCGATCATTTTTGGCACTCAAGCTAGTATGATTGCTTCACAAAGTCAGTCTTCCAGTTAAAAGTTTTGTAATCTACTCTTTCTGTATGATTATTTGCCACATACTAAATACCACAAATGTGTCAATATCTGGCCCAAATGATCCATTGTAAGGATGAAATTTAGATGAAGCTATATAAGACCCTGAGAAACATTCACTGGAGTGTGTCCTAATTTTTTGACAGGTGGTGTATGTGTGAAACTTTCAAGTACAAAATGTACAATTTTTTTTCTGAGCTTAACTTGTCACTTGAGAAGCTTAGTTAGCCAAGAAACTGTGTTAGATATGATAATGGTCATTTTCAGCAAATTAGTATGATTGCTTCACATAGTTAATCTTTCAGTTAAAAGTTTGGACTCATCTACTCTTTCTGTAGTTATGATTTATTTACCACATTTAAGAGTGATTGTAAAGCCATCAACCTAAATGCCAAAAATGTGTCAATATCTGAACCAAATTATTCATTGTAAGGACGAAATTTAGATAAAAAGCCACTGACCCTGAAAAACATTCACTGTAGTGTGTCCAAACCTTTTGACAGATGGTGTATGTGTGAAACTTTCCCAATCATAGAAAAACACAAGTACATTTGTACAACAAAAACTAGTTGTTTCAGTGTGACTGAGGGGAAAGGTTGAGGGAATGTTTTGACAGTGCCTGTGATCACTCTCAACATCCCTTGTGGTGCAGCATGGCCACACACACACACACACACACACACACTCAAACTCAGCATGCACTTTGGCCTGGTCCGAACTGTGTTTTGACAGAAATTGAGGAATTCTGTGGGGGGATGTTTTCGGAAGGCTTTAAGCCCAAACAGAAGCCTGGAACATGCACCATGAACCAAAGAAAGTGTTGAAAAGTACATTTTTGGCAGGGGTTGCATATTGTACTGCTTTGCTTGTTTGCTAAGGGCTCTTGCTGGGAAATGAAATGCTTGGTGTGGAGCTTTTTATTGTGAGTTCTAAAGCCTTTCGTGTTTTACTTTATGAACTCAGAAAATTGCTTTGGCATTCGTTGACTTAAAACCGAAATGCGAGGGAGCCAATGTTGTGCACAGCAGCTTTTGCATTTGCGCAGTCATTTTGTATGTATTCTCCTCTCTCACATTTCATATGTCAAACAACTTGTTAGATATCTTTCATAATGGTGGTGTTTGTCCCTCAAACGCCAGCTAGTTGGATTTCAAGCAGTGGCCAAAGTTAACTCCTTAGTGGCAGGTGAATTAAAAAAGTGTGAATATTTCTTACGGGCATTTAAATCGTTAAAAAACATTTTAGTGTATCTTTATTCCATCTAGGGCTGTGCAATATATCGACAGTATTGAAATATGCATATCGCAATGGCACACAATATCAGAATAATTTTATTCTGATATTCTGATAATTTTGATATTCTGATTTTTTTATCCCATGGTTTATTTATGGGATAAATATTCCACATCTGATGTGTTATGGAGAAGCTTTCATAGATGAACTTACGGTATAATGGTTACATTCCTGCTCAGTTTCGTTTTTCCAATTCAGTATTTTGGACCCTAATTTTAAGCTTTCAAAAGTGAGTCAGTTTTCATGTCAGTCTGCAGGACACCTACTCAGTTAAGTAACCGTGAACAATCCTAATAATGTTTCCCCTGTCAGTTACTACATTTAATTGTAGCTCTCAGTGGGCTTTGCTCTAATAGCAGACGTGGAGAGTAAACACTAGGTTAGGGATTTGAGTCACTGTCTGAGGAGGTTTAAATGACGCACATGTAGACAAGTCACTTCCCTCTTTAAAAGTTACTAGTTACAACATTGAACAGAATATTGCATAATCATTTCTAAGGCACATACAATCTAAATCAATCACTACAGTCACCACCAGTGTCTCGAAATGATTTCTAATGCCAGAAAAAAGGTCTGGAAAAGATGTGGTCAGTCTCACACTGGCCGATGTCTCAACCTCTGTTCCACCCCTCTGGTCTTTCCAAAGTCAAACTTTTGGTTCAGAGGGGAGTGTTGCATTGCTTAGATGGATGATGGACTATTTTTAGCTTGAGGCAGATGTAGGGAAAAGTTGTATTTCCAGGCTCACAGAGCTCCTATTGCCTTAGAGGAAGTTGAAGGCCTTTAGTTCCCTCCCCTAAACGTCTTTCTATAACTCTTTTTCTTTGCTTTTCTTTGCTTTTGTTCCTCTAAATTCCAGGAATGATTCTTCAGCTGGGCTTACCCTTTAAGTTTTCTGAACTTTGATCAAATTTAATCTTCCACAGTGAATTCCAGAGCATTGCTCTGTTTATTTATTCTAGTCCTGGATTGTTGTAACTGCCTTTGTTTCCCGTTTTACTGGCAGAGTGAAATATTCATTTGAGCCTTTGTACTCATCACCGTTTCGATTCACAGACATGTCTGAACATATCCATAGCAGACCTTTGCTGGCAGCATTAGTTTAAATGAAATTTGTATTTTTTTTTGGGTTAAATACATTTACATTTATGCATTTGGCAGATGCTTTTATCCAAAGCGAATTGCATTGCATTCAATGTACACATTTTTACATTATTGTCAGTTCTAAATGCATGAAAAGTCACATAAAAGCAATATTTCATGTTTAAATTAACTTGGTAAAGCCCTTGCGCCATAGCTAATAATTTTACTCTTATCAAATTGCAAAAGATCCATGCAGAACATAGTCATGCATGCGCATGCATCTGTGATGCTTCCCTGAACCCATTTAACAGGTTTAACAGAACCTGTTGAACTGATTCGTGCTTTCGCCTCTTTGCTTTAGCCATCGGGCTTAATAGCGTTGATGGTGATAAATAGAGCGAGGATAACTCCCAGAACACAATCGCTCATCCTGTGTGCATTTTTTTTTTTTCACACTCTTACTGTACCGACAGATAAATGCCGACAGGCATTTGGCAAAAGGCCCCAGAACAAACAAACAGACACAAAAACCCATTAAGCCCTTTTGGGCTGGAAAGATGACTGCAAACTGACACTGTTACTCTCTCCTGTCAGCATGGCTGTAATGGTCCTTCACCACATGGAAATCACGCTTTGTATTTACACACCTTATTTGCCTTCTCTGTTGATCGCTTAGTGGAAAAAGTCGGTCGTTCTGTTTAGGGTTCCACTGTAAAACTGTCAGAGGTCGAAAGGCAGGATATATTCATCCCCAGATGATTATGCTTATAATTAGTTGCAAAAATGAGCTGATTTATTGTGTTATGTGGTGTATAGTTATACTGTAGGTTTGAAGGGCTCTACTGTATGATTATAGTCTGAGGTAATAGCAGGCTGTGTGTGTGTGTGTGTGTGTGTGTGTGTGTGTGTGTGTGTGTGTGTGTGTGTGTGTGTGTGTGTGAGATCTCTTACTACTACTGACAAGGCTGTGTCTGCTTATTATTTGATCTTTTCATAATGGTGCAAGGAATACCCACTCGACAGAAGACATTGTGAGAGGTTTTGGGTTTTAGTAGGTTAAGTCTATTTACTTTGGTCTAGCATCTGCGATTAGACTTTAAAGCTGTCTTTTGGCAGTCTCTTCTGTGGTCTGCTGATAGGGTGACCAGATGATTATGAAAAAAAAAATCATGACTTGTAGGGGGTCTGGCCTAGTCAGTGGAGCGCATACTCTGCATGCAGTAAACCTGATTTTTGAATCCTGCCTAGAACAAAAAGTAAATTAAAGATTTTTTTTTAATGGCTTGCTTGATATAGCTGATCTTTGGACACTACCGTGAGTTGATATGCATGACAAAGTTAAAGTTGTGTTGATCAGAAATCATCTTAAGATTGAGTAGTGAGTAATTAAATGTGTGCAAATATACACATGCACAACAAGCAACAGATGTAGTTCTTTGTGTGTTTTATAAGTATTTAATCAGGGTGTCTGGTAGGGCTGCACGATTAATCGCAAATGACCGTTCACAAAGACCCGCCCCCTTTAGTGACTGTTGCTATGTCCGACAAGCCACACTCTCACACCACACATGTTCTCACACTGACAGACAGGACAGAGCAGGTTACTTTTAATATTAAAAACAGACTCAACTCTAAAATGTTGTCTTTTTAAAAAAAATGTTAACAATAAATACCTTTTTTTGGCTCTTTAATGTGTGGTGACAGGTCGCTGTAGCGCCTCAGTAAAAGCTGCTCGTAAACCGATCTTCTTATAGTATCAAATAAACATGATTGAACTTCAGAAGGAATGTTTCAACCGTGGAAAGATGTCAGTACACAATGTTTTTCAAGTTCAAGTCAACGTTAATCTACAAACTTTCTTGACTGCTTTGTCGGACAAAAATGGTGGCTTCGGCTGATGGCTAATTTTGATTGGTCTGATCGCCTGTCAATCAAACTCCTGGCAAAGAGTGAATTAACATGAAATCGTGCTTCAACCAATTAGGCTCATCGTGATCATGAAACTGCAAATAGTAGTAAATGCTGATCCATCGGAAATCACTGCGAGTTTGAGTCTCTTTTAACGTGCGTTTGAAAAAGCAATACGCGTCAAACATCTTTCCAAACGTGAGAAGCATTTAGTTATGTTTAATCAAAGCGCTTTAATCTTCTGTTTATTCAACTCACCAACAGTACGATGTTCATTGGGATTTGTCATGCACTATTGTACTTTTGTGGCACATATTTGGAGTTTAATTGTGATTAATCGTGCAACTCTAGTGTCTGGTCACCATCCTTCAAAGACATGCAAGGACGGTTGCATCAAATCAATAGATTAAACTGAGGCGCAAGACAAACCATTTACAGAATTTGGAAAACTTTTCCTTAACAGCTGTGCTTTTGTTCATTTTGGTTTTGGAAGTAGTTGATCATTAAGCTAATGTGAAAAATGGCCTTATAATGCCCTTCTTGCCAGTTTGCATGCTCTGATGAACAGTGCATATCAGACTGATGAAATCAAACTGCATCTGTCCTCAAAAGGTTTTTATGTCAGGCAAGCTCAATGATCCATCACAATGTTCTCAAGTATTTCCTCAAAGCAAGGTCAGAATGCTCATTGAGTCCTGTTGCTCCAGAATAGTTCTGCTCTGACACGTATGTCTGTTTTTGTGCATTATTATTGTGCTTTCAAAATAAACCATTCTGTATGAAAGTATTCAACTTTCTTTATGACCTGGCTAGAGGACAACACATTGTTGAACTTATTCAACATTAACTATGGGGCAGTGAAGTATGACACTTACTTATAAAGTCTTCTGGATTCCTAGAAGTTGCTTGTTGGAGAGGTCATGGGTTTTGTTTAATATATTCTATTCCAAAGTGACTTCAAGTGTGGCTTAACTTTGCGTTTTTACTAATCAGATATCTAAAATATATCTGATTTATCAAAATTATTCCATTTACACTTGATCACTCCCAAGTCTCTCCAAAAGGGATATAAATCCGACCTAAAATTTCGATGCTATATACAGATTGAATGGAGTTCACGTCACCGAAAGCAACGAATATGATTTTATATGATGCATTTTATGGATCATCAGCTAATTTCAAAATCAAAGACTGCAATAGGAGAGAGTGAGTGGAATAAGAGAATTCAGAAGATGACTGTATGTTGAGCAAACCACTTGCTTTCGGGTTTTTTTGTGGTAGTGTGTGAGTTGGCTTGATGACGAGATCTGTGGCGATGCGTGCTGCAGTAGCACTGCCATCAGTGGCGTAGCACCAAATTTTGGGCCCTGGGTACAAACCATCTTGCTGGGCCCCGTACTATGTACGTGTATGCACAGAAAACTAACTTCGGTACCCTTTATCCCCCCAGTCCGACGCCCCTGACTGCCATATCTGGCTATAATATCTGTATGTTTTTGTGTTGTTGGAAGAAAGAAAAAATTTACATATATGGTTTCAACAACCAGATGCATTCGACCCGGACCACCTCTTGAAGTGGTTTGAACAATCAGATTTAAATCCATCTCAAATGTGATTTGGAGGGCATTTACACCTGGTCTTTTCATGATCGGATATCTGTCCGATCAGAGAGAACACATGCAGTGACCAGGGGCTTTCCTCAGTGTTTTTACCTGGCACCTGTTAATGAATGATTTAATCAGTAGTCCAAACTGCCTCAATATGCTTTAGATTGTTTTTGCTTTCATACATTTTTTTTGTTAACCTCAACCACTAAATTACTTAAGCTTATAGTGGTTATTAAAATTTGCAAGTGCAAAAAGAGTAACTGCTTTTTTTTTTCTCTGTAGGCAAATCTTCTCAATGCTTCATGGGATTTTATCATGCATTAACGGCTTTTATCATTTATAACAGCTTTGAATGAAGATCAGCCTAAAGTTAAATGTATTCACTGAACGTCTTCCTTTTCATCATAGCTCTCAAATCTCAAATTTAAGTCGATTCAAAAATGGCGACAAATTTGAAATTAGAGACTTTAAAGGGTTAGTTCATCCAAAAATGAAAATTCTGTCATTAATTACTCACCCTCATGTCGTTCGACACCTGTAAGACCTCCGTTCATCCTCGGAACACAAATGAAGATATTTGTGTTGAAATCCGATGGCTCAGAAAGGCCTCCATTGACACCATTGTCATTTCCTCTCTCAAAACCCATTAAAGGCACTAAGACGTGGTTAAAAAATCTCACTACAGTGTTTCTACAATCATTTTATGAAGTGACGAATAGTTTTTGTGTGCAAAAAAAACTACATAACGACATATAGTGATGGGCCGATTTAAAAATGGGCTTTCTGAAGCCTCAGAGCTTATTGTATCAGCGTATCGATTCATGATTCGGATCGCGCGTCAAACCACCAAACCACCAAACTGCTGAAATCACCTGACTTTGGCGTGGGACTTTGTAGTGAGATGGACTTTGTCATGATGTCTTTAGTGCCTTGGTGTCAATGTAAATCTTTCTGAGCCATCGGATTTCAAGAAAAATATCGTGGAGTTCCGAAGGTGACCGGAGGTCTTTATGGGTGTCGAACGAAATTAGGAGTAAGTAATTAATGACAGAGTTTTCTTTTTTGGGTGAACTAACCCTTTAAGATGACTAAACTTGTACATGTGGACGCTCATTTAAAATACTCAATTCACTACCAAAACGAGGTTAAGAACAAATTCTTTATTATTGAATGAGACCCATTGACATCACAAGATTTGTTTGACATTGTAATCATTATGATCACAACTTGTAATAATTGCTTTCTAGATCGTTGTTTCTTGAATACATTATATAACTTTGACAGCCATCTCACCTCTGATAAGAGATTATTCTAAATTGTAATGTACAAACATGCAGTTTCTGTCAAGCTGCTTTGAATTGTGTATTGTGAATATCCAGATAAATGTGAATTGGAACCTGGTGAACCGTGTTGACATGCTTTATTTGAATGGATGTGATCACAATTGACATGAGGGTGCGTAAACACAATGACAGAATTTCCGATGTTTTGTAGCGAAACACTCTATGTTGACCAAACCCATTGTGTGCATGTATCATCTGTGTGCTCAGATTTGATTCCCTTACGCCCCTAAAACTAGACACATTCTATCCACATCAGTGAAACAATAGTGTTGATGATAATGACAAGTTTTTACAGACATGCAGACTTTTGCAAACCCAGCTGGGATTTCCTTTCTGACCTTTTCTGCTCTCCTCTGAACCGGTTTGATTAAAGTCTTTGTATTTGCTCTTTAGCAGCTTGCCTTATAGGGTTTGAGAAGTGGAAACTGTCCCTCGTTGGATAATAATGTCCATCTGGCTCCGTTTTGCGCCAGGACCAGAGCTCGCTCTCTTTGCTCACCTCTAAGTGGGAACACAGCACTCTGTCACACTGCTGTAAGAGCAAAGAGAACGTTGGCATAGATGTGCGAGGTGCCCGGAAATTAGGAGTTGGATCACGGACAGTGGACCGGCCATCTGTTTGTGTGGGACAAGGTGGTGTTGACGACATTGTTCAGACCTGCTCTCTGCTGACATGAAAAATGGCAAATGGTTGTGCAGCATATTTGAACTTTCTTGAATGCATGAAGTTGAAGCTGTATAAAGATGGAACGTTGTATATGTGAGATTGTATATTGTAAGATGGGACATATTGTATTTTTTAAACAGACATATACGAGCCTGCCATTCTGTAAACGAATGTCTGTGTGAGTGCATCACTGAGCGCCTGTCCGCTTCACTGAATCGTCTCGTTTTGCTTGCGAGGAGAGCGCGAGAGCGAGAACTCTCTCTGTTTACTTCAATCTGACCCATATGAACCAGCAACGTGCAGCTATTGTAAACTACGTCGACTGAGAAAGCACATTGAGGAAAAAGCGACTTTATCTAAATTCTTAGCCGGAGGTTGCTGAAATGCACTGAGGAGAAGTTCACATAACCTCTTACATCATCGGGAAGGTGAAAGGTCAAATCTTTAGTGGGTTTACATTGACTGTTTTACCTCAGGAAATGGCTGACAGATTGCATTTCTTCTTATGTATACGACTTCTTTATTCTTTGAACATTGGGGTTATGATGTGTAAGGTAGGCCGCTTGTGTGCCTTGTGGGCAGAAGCCTCTCCATTCGTGAATTGTTACGCTGAAAAGATGTCTCCTTGGGCTGGAACAAACATGATCTTTACTGAAGCATGAGCATGGGGGATTCTTGTGGATCTGGAGTTATATATTGTATATGTTTTGTATTACCGCATTGTTGTTAAAGTGAACACGAAATGAACATTGACATCATTTATATACTAAGTACATTATGAAATGAATCATCAGGCCAAAGAGAAAACCGCATGCTCTTTTATCAAGCTGTCTTTTATGCTCATCAAGGCCTCGATCAGACCGAACGCTATTTTCAGGTTTAAAAACGTGAGGAGCACCCCGCTGCCTTTTTTTTGGTTGCCGGTTTTTAGTTTAGAAAAGAGCAGTGCGTGGTTTTGTGTTGCTAGGCAACCCCCGAATTGTCTGTCCTGTCAATCTAATCAAGGTAACCATCACCACAACGGAAGGCCTGCCTCTCCATGCATTCGATTGGACAATGAAAAAATAACACGTTGCCGTCGGGTCCATTTTTTGCTCTGAGTTTATTTTTATTGTATTTTTTTCAACTTGAGCCGCTTAGAGCTGTCCTACAAAAAACCGCGAGGTGCTAAAACAGCGCGCAAAACGCTCCCTGCCAATAGAAAAAAAACTAATTTCACTACAAAAATGTGTTTTGTCTGATCAAGGCCTTCCAAGGCTGCATTTATTTGATCAAACATAAAGTAAAAATACTCCAGTCACATGATCCTTCAGAAATCATTCTAATATGCTGATTTGGTGCTCAAAAAACATTTCTTATTATCATTGCTGAAAACAGTTGTGATACTTAATATTTTGGGTATTAATCATAAAAGAAAATTCAGTTTATAGAAAGTTCAAAAGAACAGATTTGAAAAAAAAAAATTGGAACAATGTGCGCAATGTACTGTCGTTAATACTTTGGATTTTTTTTTTTTTTTAAAGTTATCACTGTTTAATTCATCCCATCCCTGAAAACTTTTTTTCTCATATCTTGTTTTTTAAATCCAGAAATACGTTGCATTACAGATGTAAAATAGGTTGCTAATGTAATTTCATGTTGACTTCAAGCTTTTTTTCCTCATATTTGATGTTTATGGCTTCAGACAGTAAAATCACAAGACTGATTGATGTCTACATATTTCAATCTATTGAAAACAGGTTTTAATTTGATTTAACTCAAAAAAAGTTAATCTAATAACAGCGATTTTTATCAAGTAGCCTGTGATCTCATAATACTGGATTGGGATGGCAAAGTATGAGATCATTTGATGTTTGCTTTTGTGCTAATGTACTCGAAATGTTAACATCAACATAGCCCATGGTAGCTTGTTAGAAACTGCTCTGTTTATTACATCTAGTAATTAACCGCGCATTTCTCTTATTCTTGTAAGAGGCAGAATCGTTAAACTACTCTCTCCTTGACAAGAAAGTGAGACAGTGAGGTGATGCAGCACTGGCAGATCTTTGTTCTCGGGACTGTGGGGCATGAAGAGATGGTGCCAGCCGCTTGGGAAAAGAAAGATCAGCCAGCTTAGTCTCAGAGGTGCAGGGTGGAGGGAGTGAAAATGAAAAACACTGAAACTCCCATTTCCTTTTCAGCCTATTGCTCGTTCGCGCTGGCCCGCTAATCTTCGAGGCTGTGCTTGCAGTGCCATGCACAAAAGCAAAACGTTCATTTGGGAAAACACTTACTCAGGCTGTAGTCTTCGACGAATGCTCTCCCTCATTCCTACGTTAGCATACCCTCTGATTAGTCTAGAGGCTGACTACTTTATCTATTTTTTTTTCATTCTATTTTGTCCTATTCTGTCAGTCTCCTCCTCCTCATGTAAACATCCCCTAAGCGCATGACGAATCTGTGTTTATGATTGACCAGCATAATAACACAGGGCTACGTATGACTGAACACCTACCAGCTAGTCGAAGAAGTGATGTAATTTTGCACATCCCTTTTTTTAGATGTATTTTGTGGCCACCGCTGTTCTGGGTTAGCATTTTGTTCCGTGCTGTGCCTGATTTCTTTTACACATTCAGTCCTCTCCCCTTAGCTGATATTTAGCCATAATTGGTATAATGTCTTCCTTTCACTTTTGATTTAATGGCTGCTCAACAGGCACGACTTGTGCTAGTGCCTCTCGCTTGGCCCTTTTCCCTCATTTGGTCAGTTCAGCTGTTCAAGTCGCATTGATTTGAATTATCATGGAGATTCTGGAGCTTGTAAATGGCCAGATAATGGCTACTAACTGTAGCCCAGGCTTCCAAAATTTTTTATTTTTGGTGACATGGCAAAGTTAACGTTTTGTTATATTTACCCAGATCCTTGGAGGCTTCACAAAACCAGCAGCCATATATAGAGTCTTTATAGCATTCTCAACCACAGAAGCTGTTAGCTGTCTCTCAACTCCTGTTTTAAAAAGCCGGTGCTTAAAAAATGATGTCATTTCCTGCTCTGTCGCCCAAACCACTTCCTCTTTTGGCTTGTCTCAGTCAATGCTGAGACTGAGGTTGGTGCTATCCCTTTGTTCATTCGATACAGGAAGCTTACACACCCATCCTGTTTCACTAATTCAGGGGCAAATTGTCAAGCTCTTCCTTGCAAGTGGCCCACTTGAGCAAGTGCCCACCCTCCCTCCACAAAATTAAGCCATTATGTAGAATCCACTGCAAAAAGCATCACCAAATGAAGTTGCCATAGAGCAGTGGTTCTCAACCTTTTTTCAGTGACGTACCCCCTGTGAAATATTTTTTCAGCGAAGACTTAAAACAGAGCACTGCCATAAGTGTCTGATTTATTAAACTTTAGAACAGATAAACAAATACAAAATTCAAACATTTGAAAAAAAATTAAATAAACTATTTTAGATGATAATATATATATAATAATGATAATAATCCATGACTAAATGTATTAGAAATATTTATTATCACGTAAATGTTCAAACTAATGTAGTGAAAACAGTGATTATAATTCTGAAATGGAAACTGGGGACGTTTCCTATTTGAGTTGTCAAAATATCACTAAAATCTCATTTGTTGTTGTATTTTAATTTAACAAACAGGGACAATACATTTTTGAATGTTTTTGTTGTTGTGGAGTCCCTATATTATTATCAACATTAATAATCATTATGATTTAGTTTGATTATTAGGAATTTTGGTCTGGCTTTAATACAATAACAAAAACCATATATATATATATATATATATATATATAAAAACTATGAAAACAATATTGTAACATGACTTAACAAAAACACATTACAAAAATAAAACAAATATGATAAATAAAACTATTCAAAAATATTGAAGTTTTTTATAATTGTTTTTAAGTTTATACTATATAAATTACTGTTTTATCTTTATGCTTGGAAAGAATTCTTACTATCCTTAATTGGTTATGTTATTTTGCATTTTAGGCTTATTTTAAGCAGAAAGTATGTGTTCTGCACATGTATGGTTTTTAAGTAATTTTGTGTTTATTTCAGAGGTGTGGTAATCACTGCGTTGTGACTGCGGAACTTTTGGGGCAAAACAATCCTGCGCCTTTTTGATGCTCTGTTATAAAGCACATACAAAATATATTACTTTACATGAAAAACCAATAGTTAGTATGTTACTACCTTAAAAGCGATAATGAGGTTTCTTTTGATATTTGACGATAATGGCGCTCTGTCTGCTCTCGACATAATTTATGAAGTAGTAGCGGCACGCCCGATCAAGTAGAGTCAGCGTAGCTCACACACACTGTGCCATCTGCTGGGGAAAATAATCACTAAACTCTTGCTCCTAAAACCAGCGGCTGCTGTATGATGTTGGTTGCACGCTTTTTCCCAATATATCTGCGGGTTGTTTGGAATGAGCTGTAAAAGAGAAATTTCCAGGGACAGCTCCATCCGTCTGAAAGAGGGTGAATGAGGGTGTTTAAATTATGAGATCATTATTGTTTGTGGGGGGTGTTGTAAGTGTTGTTTGATAAGGATTTGATCATGCTGTAAAGTGTAACAGCAACAATCACTAGGCCATGGGGCTATTGTCCACTTTGGTCTTTTTTTTATTCTTTTTTTTTTTTTTTACCACAGTATATTTTATCCGATTGCTTGATTAATTGTCAAAATAATTGACAGATTACTCAATTACCAAAAAGATCATTAGTGACAGCCCTAATCCAGATGTCTTTTTAGGATTGCACTACTGGTGTGTACAATTAGTCGTTGTGTTAAAGGGTTGGTTTACCAGCAAATTTTATTAGTATTTCAATCCTTCTTTCTGTTTCTTAGAGTTTATTGAAAGCAGAAATGTTATCAGGAAGCTAGTTTTCTTGTTGTATTGATGTTTTAAAGTTATAGATATCACTACTCCCTTCTGTCAGTTGTCATGCACATCACATGCCCATTAGCGCAGCGAGAACATTCGCTCAGATATCACAAGCTTCATTCTTCTTCTTAATTAATATCCTCTTTACATTGAAAGTGGTAAACACTGGAACTGGAAGTCATAATCATATTTGCAGAAAGTGTAATTTTATTCAGATTATCCTGTCTTCCCTTTGCACTTTGCAGTGAAGTAATGTTTATACAATAGAGCTGCACTGTAAAAAAATTATTTCAAAAATAAAATTAAGTTCATTGAAATTAAAATTGAGTTAATACGAGGAACATTTTTGAGACTCGACAACCTTTATTCAGATTTTGTATAAAGATTTTGTACACATATTGGGTAATTGTGTTATTTTTTTATGTGGTTTTAGATACAATAATATTTTAAGTGTCTATTTATTAAACCAATTTCCTTCATTGTATCAACTTAAATTTTAATTCCAATAAACTCAAAATTTTAAGGTATCCGGGTTACTTACTTTAAGTTAAAACAAATTATTTTTTTACAGTGTGGTAACTAACAATAAACCTTGTTATGCAAATGTCAGGATTTACCACGCGTTTGCAATTGAAAGTCGCTCATGCCAAGAGAGCAATGCCGTTTCCGCAAAAAAAAAGAGCGAAACTGCCGTATCAGTTTCAATCTCTCTCGAGTGCCTCGCTTCACTTTTGTACTCTACAATGTCTCTAAAACGGCTCTAAAAGCACTGAAAATGTCCATTTTAGATTTTAAGCTTGTGTACATGTATAGAAGGAAGGAGTATACTTCTTAATATACAAATAATGATTTTCATCATCCACTACAGCTTTGTTTGTACTGTACACATTCATGCTATGGTATATGGTGACGGTTTTGCAAGCAGTCAAGAAAAGAGGAAGTACATGTGAGTCTGTCATGTGCAGTCTTTTTTTTCAAAAGAAAAATGTTGCACTTTCATCATGCCTCTCGTATCTGAAAACGCACACACAAAATCAAAGTGAAGTAGTGTTAATGATAGTATGCCAAGATTAGGGTTGTTTCTGACACATCTGTAATTATAACTGTGATTGTCACCCTTGGCTCTGTGATAGAGCTCTGCTGACGTACTGCTCGCGTAGATCAGTTCTGCCAGAGGATTAGATGAGCTCCAGGAAGCCTTTCATAAAAGCTGGCTATCCTGTGTCTCTCCTGCTGATAAGATGGAGCGGGCAGGGCATGGTGCCCGGAAATGCCCTATAGAGCCATTACACACACATTCACATGTGCCACTCTGCACTCCCTGCCATTCTGATGTGATACAAATGTGCAGTTCCTCCTTCTGCTCTCTTGCGAGAGTCTCAACAGAAGCTGGAAGATGTTTTGTGTGTGTGCCTGATGTAATTCCTAAACACTTGACCTTTTCTTGATTTTTCCCAAACGTCTGTGATTGTCAGAGATGGGTCTGAGCTGGTCATTAGCAAAAACATGAGCTATAAACACTCCGAGCCTTATTGTTGTTAATTCATTTATTAAGCATCACTATTACTGTTGCATATACTTGGGGTTAGTGATTTGTCCAAATTGAAATATTGCATAACCTAAACCGCTTTGGCTATGAACTTAAATTATATCTCAAAGCGTATAGCTTGTTGATGAAAGGTTTGCAATTACTTTCCTAAAAAGTAATTGGATGGAAAAGAACATTTTATGTTTTAGTACATTTTAGTGCATATTTTTCCAGTTAACGTTTATTTTATTTCAAGAATATTTCAGAATTTTTCATCTTTTTAGTTTAAGTTAATACCCCTACATTGTAGTTTTACACAGGCTAGCATCACTCATGTTTTCTTAAAGGTGCTGTATGTAATTTTTTGACTGTACTAAAACATAATATAATAAGAAACATGCTGAGTTAATATACTTGCTTCTTAGAAAAACAGTGCTAGTTATTGTACTTTGAAATGTGCGTTCTGTGTCAGAATGTCTGTTTGTTTTGGTCTGTATGATAACGCCCGCTGCCAGTTTACCCAATAGTATTTCGACACCACAGGTTGCCAGTTGGAAGAAAACACACAGTATTGCTGCCATGGAAGTCAGCGAACAAATAGATCTAAGATCGCTGATTCTACCTGGCCTAAAAAGCTTCGGCATCCATCTAAAAATATCTATGAATGGGAGTATTAAACGTGGATAATTATTAACTCATCAACTTTACAATGTTTGAGTCTCCTCTAGGGATGCTCATTTCGGTTAATTTTCCCAACCGGCAACCGATGCTAATTAATTGTTTATTAACCGTTAACTGATAAGATTATAATATTGAATTGGCATTACATAAAACTACAATTGACCAGTGTCTGTGACCCGTTAAATACTTTCCACATGTTTATTGTATTGTGCAAACAGCAGAACATACAGAACAGCTCAACAACAGAACCTAGATTCACACTGGAGCTCTGCATTTTTGCCCGAGCCTGACGGGACCCGACTTTTTTACACCCCTAGGGTCTGGCTTCGGGTCAATTTTCACCTCATGCCTAAACGCGGGCTGGGCTTCGGACCTTTTTAGGCTTCTCCTTCGTTTTATATTTATTTTATTAATTAAAAGAAACAATGTGCTGCACTAGTGGAAACAACATGAGACCATTATAGCTTACGCGACTGTGAAGACATGGCTCGCATAGGGTTAAAGAGTCCACGCTAGCAGCGCGCATTTCTTCAGCAGCTGCTAGTTATGACCTTTTTACAACTGGTTCCTTCATTCGTTTTCTCTGACCAGGTATCTATCTGACTGCGAAATGACCAGGAGTAGGCCTAAATACCTTCCGAGATTATTTCGATACGTATTTAATTCAGATTAATCAAACAAACCAATTCAGAAGGTGGTATGAAAGCATTTCAGACAAAGCCGGACAAATGTAAATGTATCTGGTTGTTTAAACCACATGTGTAAATTTTACTTGTAGCAAATGGTTAAAAAATAAACGTGTGAGAGCATGTTATGTCGTAGTCAGATAGTATGATGGTGCTGCATCGCGCATCGTCGCAAATTAGTAAAGGATGCTCAAAAACACAATCTTCAATAAAAATTAATAAATAATCTTACCAGTGCATAAGTTGCTTTCTCTCATATTGTGGTCTTTGATTTTGAAATGAGCTGCTGAATAAAATGCATCTTGAATCTTTTGCTTTCGTTGCTTTGAACTCCATTAAATATAGGCTATACCGTGGGAAATGAAGATCTGATTCATAGGCTATTGCTAGAGCGGCTAGGCTCGGGAAGCGACTTTCATTTGCTTTTCTCCACCAGTCAGGAGCTTGTACTAGGCGACAGCTGAATTGTAATACCACATAGCTTATTTTGTACATAACTTCGTCACCCTCTCAGTCGAAATGGCCCCACACAGTATGCTTCTTCTTTCCCATTGCTTAATTTTGCGGAATATGTCTGTCTCGGCACGTGTGGTTTGTCGCATGTGTCGACGCGCCCCGTAAGTAAAAAAAAACAAAACAAAAAACATTTAAACCGCTTACCTGATGTTAATTGGTCAAAATTCTTACTATCGGTTAATGGTTAAACGGTCAATATGTGCATCCCTAGTCTCCTCTACTTCCCATTGTCAATTGTGCTTGTTGCATGTCCTCAAACTGGCAACTCTTGCGAGTGTCGAGTCTGAAGAGGAGGGGCGCGGCAAAACAATATTTGGAATTTGAACCGCAGTACCCATTTCAAACACTAGCTATCATTCTTACATACTGCAGCTTTAAGTCAATGTAGAAATTTAGTTACCACTATTATTGCACGCATTATTCAGTTTAATTGTGGTGGAATTTAAAGTTCATACTTGTTAATGATAATACAGCTGTCATGATTGTGATCCAAGCGTGTGAAATGAATGCAGAAGGTCTCCTTAACAAGGATGATTGAAAGAATCCCTTTTAAAAGTGCTCTTGGAGTAGTTTGAATGCTGCTATAACAGCCACTGTGGTATCCAAGCTGGGGTAATTAAGCATTGAATGTGTAATGAAGTGTACACCACTGATCTACTCTGTCTGGGTGGGAGAGCTTGCGTGTATATCCATCTCGACATTTAATTTCCAGATGCTAGAATTAGCTCTTTCCACAATTAGTCTGTCTTCTAAGTTGTACCTGTTCTTACCTCACATTAAAGACTGTTTTAGCCCAAGGCATGAGGAAATGGGCAATCATTTTACTAGGGGAAGCACCGTTTGAAGACCCGACTTGCAATTCCACCTCAGGCCTCTTCACCAGCTCTCTGAAACTGCTGAGAACCACTTCATCGACATTCTTTCCAAAACGGGCAGTCCAAAATGATGTTAAACACAGAAGTTGCATCAAAGGGTTTGCAGCTGTACCTTATTTGTTTCAGAGTTACACCACTTCCTGCTTTCAACTTCCTGCTTTAATCCAAGACATGCGGCGGGAGCGACACCAGTCTGACTCACGCTGCGACAAGCTCTGATAGTAAATAATTTTTTCAGCATTTGTGTAGGTGGTGAATGCTGTGAGCAGAGTGCCACAGCTGCCTGAATCTGTCCTCTTATCTCGGACAGCCACAGCCTGCCGCTGTACGGACGATTAGAAGTTGGATTAAGTGAGACCTTCATCTCAACGAAGGAAAAATCCCTCGATGTTTGATTAGACAGGGACTCGTGGGGAAGGATGATAAAACGCCGCTTCCTAAGTACTTATAATAAATGACTGAGGCAAGGGAATGAATTGCAAAAATTGGAACGTTTGAGTCATGGATTTGAGTATTTTTTTTTTTTTTTTACTGCCGCTTATACCTGGATGAACTTATCTCATCATAATAAAGACGTTTTTACATTTTGTGTGAGCAGGCATTTCAGAGTTTTTATTTTATTTAAATCGTATTCAAAATAAGTCAATATTTAATTGTGCATGCTTGTTTCCTCTATTTTTACATTAGTATTTGAAGAGTTTCGTTGCAAAACGAGATATATCCATTTTGCGAAATGTTGGTTATTTGACATTATTATTTAAGACATCAACAGTCAAGTTCATTCACAATTTTTTGTACATTAAACTATTACTTGAGCTCAGTGTAGGCCAGGGACACAATGTTCTTCAAATCCAGGATATTTTTTATTTAATTAAAGTCAAAAACCATGCCAAAATGCGACATATTTACCTTAACATTGTCAAACATCTTTAATTGGTTAAAAAAACAATACATCATAAATATATGGAATAGTATATACAAAGATTGATTAATAATAATAAGATTACAAGTTAGTTTTGGCCAGAACATAAATAACAATGTTTTTATTTTTTTATTTTTTTGCAAAACGCTATATATCCACCATAGGCTATATTATTCTACTGTAATACCATTAAGAAAAGCTTGTGTGTGTGTGTGTGACACAGACCGACGTTACTCGCAGTCGCACGGTGACCAAAATAAATCTTTGGATGTTTTCGGTCCCCTGAATGCCTTGCCCGTTTGGTCTTCTCCCTTTGATTATTTTCTTTAGATGCCTTCCTGACCGGCTGCAATCCGTCATCGAAATCCATAACGTTAAGCTTGACTCTGAAGCTTTGATTCTCTGACTGACAGACAGCTGTTGATCAGTGACGTAGCCTACGTGACTGACAGCTCGCCCACAGTATAAACAATTAAGTGGTAAACCTTTTTTAGTTAGCCTATTAAATCCTCTTTTTAAAAATATTTTTGTTTTGTTTTGCTATTAACGTTAAATCACTGAGCAAACTCGGAGCACTTCACTGGCGGTGACTCTCTCCTCGCGAGAAATCCTGAGCTCACGCAGCATCCTGAACGTTCTTTATCGCACCTTGTAAAGAAACTGGGCTGGCGGATATCGCGTTTTGGGAAAAAATACATTTTGTAGGAGGCTTAAAATGTACATTTTGAAATCTTATTAATGGCAGCAATTCACACATAGATTAAGGTACATCTAAACAGTGATTTCCAATAATAAAATCTAAATGTCAAAAAATGGCGTTTATCGCGTTTTGCAACCAAACTCTTCATTTATTAATTATTTAAAAATATGAATATATAAATATTAATTATTTAAAAAATAATTTAATATTTTAGGTGATTCTATTAAATATTTACAATAATTTAATATTACAAATAATTTAATAGTAATGTTAAATGCAATAAATAGCAAATCTGAAAATTAATATCCGTCTTTCATACTACACACTATAATGCTGTGATGCCTAAATTCACTTGTAGCATTTTAGAACTATTGGTTTGAGGTTTATTTCTGACGGTCTGTTATTCAAGAGTGGCTTGACACAATGAATGTGACAGCTGAAACCCTCGTCTTGCATACTTCTGTGCGTAGTGGTTCTTGAAGCACAGACTCCAGCTGTAGTCCACTCTTTGTGAATCTCCCCCACATTTTTGTATGGGTTTTGTTTCACAATCCTCTCCAGGGTGTGGTTATCCCTATTGCTTGTACACTTTTTTTCTACCACATATTTTCCTTCCCTTCGCCTCTCTATTAATGTGCTTGGACACAGAGCTCTGTGAACAGCCAGCCTCTTTGGCAATGACCTTTTGTGTCTTTCCCTCCTTGTTCAAGGTGTCAATTGTCGTCTTTTGGACATCTGTCAAGTCAGCAGTCTTGTATTATGTAGCCTAAATAAACAGACTGAGAGACCATTTAAAGGCCTTTGCAGGTGTTTTGAATTAATTAGCTGATTAGTGTGTGGCTCTGGGTGTCTTCAATATTGAACCTTTTTACAATATTAACATTTTCTGAGATACTGAATTTGGGGTTTCCTTAGTTGTCAGTTATAATCATCAAAATTAAAAGAAATAAACATTTAAAATATATCAGTCTTTGTGTAATGAATGGATATAATTTACAAGTTTCACTTTTAAATGGGATTAGTGAAATAAATCAACTTCTTGATGATAGTCTAATTATATGACCAGCACCTGTATTATCAAGAC
Source organism: Pseudorasbora parva (assembly GCF_024679245.1). Lineage (NCBI taxonomy): Eukaryota > Metazoa > Chordata > Actinopteri > Cypriniformes > Gobionidae > Pseudorasbora > Pseudorasbora parva. The sequence goes on from NC_090193.1 coordinate 32,849,570, forward strand.
TTTGAATAATAGTGCATCCGTATGCAGCAGTTCAGAGCCAGATAATATAATGTTGAAAAGAGACCTGTAGGGGGCTCTTAATAAGCAATCGAAACAAGTGTGGAAACGTGTGGTGTGCGTTTGGCCTAACTGATTCTTGAAGTCCTTCATGCGTGATTTAGAAAGATAGTGAGACCTGGTTTCTACTGGGAGGGGAAAGCGTGTCGTAAAAGAAAATAGGAGGGATTTCAGCCAGTCGAGAGAGGAATGGCATGAGAGTGTGTTTGGGGTTGGAAAGGGTGCAGAATGCAGCTGGGGCTGGCCTGCAGTACTGAGGGTTTTGTGATTTGTAATTATGTCGTGCTCCGCAGGCCTGTAGTTTTGTGCCCTGCCACAGAAAGACTCTTTGTGGGGCAGCATAACGTGAGCAGACTGTGAAAACCCTCAGAGAGAGAAGACTACGGCTGCAGCCCTCAAAGATCCACCCACATAATGAGAGAGAAAGTGAGTGAAAGGTAATTCAGTGGAGAGCTTCCCCCTCAAGTAGTTTGAGATGTTACGACAATTTCAACCCCTTGTGTGAGTCCTCAGCCTTAACATTTTGATTGTTGTTTAATGCTCTTCAGCTCCAGTCAATTTGATGTGACGTTCTGCCATATATGACTGTGTTTTTATGACATGGTTTATACAGGTTTTCCTAAGGATAGTGCCTCTTAATCCTCCTTTACCTTTGAACAGTCTGTGTCAGAGCTGTTTCCCTACCACTGGGCTAATCATTAGCTTGGGGCAGCTGTGTTTCACACCACTCCAGTAGCAGGAGATGGGACACTGAGATCAATACTGGCAGGATACACAGCTACCTGATTGTAAGAAGTGCATGTGTCTGTAGAGAAGAAAGTGGTTAGAATGTAAAAACGTTCTGTGACACAGTGACAAACACTGTCATGTTCAGTGATGACAAGTGAGCCACACTCATACAGTTGCATACTTTAAAGCAAGAGAAATTAATCAAAAGCATCTTAAAAGAATAGTTCAGTTCTTATGTTCTTTTCAGGAACAGGCTTTTCATTTTTGGCTGAACAAAAACATTATTGCTTCAGGATCTTGCATCTATTGAATTCCAAGCCTTGAGTGCAAAGGTCCTTTAAACAAGAAAGAAATGCAGGAAACAGTGAGCAAGGGCAAGACAACCATGTGATTACACACAGCACGTAAGAGGAGAGCTGTTTATGTTCCAGAGGGAAAGCTTGTTGGGGCTGTCTGGAATAAAAGACCCATTTTATAGTCGGCACGAGCGCTGGAAACCTGAGCCATTCGAGGTTAAAGTGTCGTGATTCCATCTACATACACACCAGACGCTGTGAGTGCCAAAGTCCAGCCATTAACATGACCCAGCGCCCCGTTCTTTTTCTCATACACACTCGCATGTAAGTTGCGTATATTTCGTAAATGACATTCACCTAAGCTCACTGCCAATTGCAGTGCATCCCATTCATTTTCTCCATAGTGGGACTGATTTTTAACAATAATTTAAACTTTTAAAGACAGACCTATTGTGAGCTAACTTATTGAAACGTATTCATGTTGAAAAACTACATGAATTCTACTTCATTAATAATGAAAACCCTATGATTCTGCAAATAAATCTCCACCAATCAGAGCATCGCTTTAGAACTCTAGGGACACTAGACTTCCAATCCCATGAAGCACTGCTAGTCAATCTCTCCACACACTACTTCGATATTTATATACATGCACATGGTTTGCAATAAACCCAAACTATTTTGCTTCTTCGTCTATTATCAACATCTTTAAATCAATAGTTTTATATTTTATGTCATTTTTCGATTGTAATTCACAAATGCTTCATGAGTCTTGTAATGTCCAATTTTCAAATAGTTTTTGCTTCAAATCAAAGTGTGTGATGTTTTGATTCACAAGCTTTTAACTTCAACAAAGATGTTTTTAAAATCCCAATGGGAGAAATACTTTTGAAAAATACTGGAAAAGTGGCCAAGCACTCACGTGGGGTTCTAGATAGGGTTTCTAGGTGGTTGCTTACTCCTCCTGTTTCCTTATAAATATTTGTCATGGTTGTCGCTGTATTACTGTAATTTAGTTGATACCCCTTGTACAACTTTGCCACCCTGAACGACCCCCCCCCCCCAAGCTCCTTTTAGTCTTTCCCTTTGAAGACTGGAATTTCAATCTGCCTCACACACAGAGGCTCACACCTCAAACTCCCAGAACTCCCTCCTGAAATGACTTTTCCTTGCCTTTGCTTTAGTAACCATGGATACAACTACAGGAAAGCCGCATTGAAGGGCCTGTTGACGCAGAACTTCCATGAAACGAAATTAATTAGCAGCTGAAAACTTAAACGAAATTGCTTATGCTAATGCTTTTTCTTATTCGTTTTTTTAAATTTTTTATGTTGGCTGTCAAAGTCATTATCATCTGTAAGTTATGCTGTGAATTCTTCATGTTAATGGAAGCTGTGTAGCAAGTGACTTCTGCTTTCATCGTTTTCTCTATCCCTTAGGTCATAGAGGTAATGGCCTGACCATATTCCTGTTACTTTGATTATTTTGATGCAGTTTTTGTGCACCCTCATTATGAAGGCCATTTTCTTTAGAGGACTAGGAGGGCCACTTAAAAATAAAGTTACCAGTTTATTAAGTAAAATATAAATATATATGGATTAATTGATAAATTGTCAAATAAATAGATGTATATTATGTGTATTTATTTAATTGTATTTATTTATTTACATTTATTTAAATTAAATGTAACAAAATCAGGGTTTCTTAAAGTCTTAATTTGTTCTTCCACAATTTAAAATGCCTTAAATTGGAGCAGAAAGTCTTAAATTCAGTATCATTAAAAAAGGCCCCTATGATTTCTGCGATGCAAGAAATTGTTGCATCCATTCATAAAATGGAATTTATTGTATAATCCAGAATGTCACAGGATTTGTCAAATTTTGGATGAATAAATCCAAAGTAGTTCAGTAAACTTAAAGGGACAGTTCACCTAAAAATTGTTTTTTTTTTAAAGTTTTTTTTCTAAAGGTCATAATTTTCTACCCTAATGTCATTCCAAACCCGTAAGACGTTCGTTCATCATATAAAGCGACTGTCTCTTCAGACAATTTGGAATAAACAGCTTGATTCGTATTGATTAATTTTATGATCTCGTTATGAACTTTTTGGAGCATCAATGTGGCAGTTTCAATATCTTCATTTGTGTTCCAAAGATGAATAAAAGTCAATAAAATGTAATTTAACCATTATAGTAGAATCCACAAAAAAAAAAAAAAAAATACAAATTTCATAAGGCCTTAAATTTAATTGGAAAATTAAATTGCATTCACTGCAAAAAATTGTTCTGCCACAGGATTTTTTTTTTTAGTACAAATTCTAAACGTCCTTATATCAAGATACATTTGCTTGACATGAAAAATGAAGAAATTTAACAAAATGTAGTGAATTCATGCTTCAAACAAGAACAAGTATGTTATTGGTTATGAAAATTACTTCATAATCGATTCGTTACCTTTCTTAAAAGTATTTTCCTGTAGCGTTTTGAGTGTTCTTGGAGCGAAAGGGCTGAGGAGACTTTTATTTTCAGCATTGCCTTGTTTATATGAATTACAGAAATCTGGGCACCTCGCCTAAAACTCTTTGAAACAATGGAAAGTCAAATGTCTGTCCTTTTCTCGGCGTCTTCACTCTTCTTCATTCAGTCAGGCACCCTCAATGTTTTGCTTGAGGTTTGGTAAAGGTGGTCATCTACATTTGTCACGGCACTGTGCCTGAGGCAATCGCTTCTCTGAAATTAGTTTGCCAAAGCTGCCTGACACATGTGGTCCGATTGTATTCTGTAAGAGCAGAGAAAGCAGCCATGACCTATGCTCAAGTTTACTGTTGAGGCAGAGATGCTTAAAACACCAACTCGTGTTGCAATGAGGTACAACAGTGTGCAGAGGTGACCGTTTTTTTTGCGTTATCTGTGTAAAGTGCTATGGAAACACTACTGTATGACGGATATACTGTGCTACACTAACTGGCATCCAGAACAGGAAGGGTTGGGGTGGAACCTTCACGCTAGCTTCCTGTTAGACAGGAAGTATGTTTGAGTAGTGACACGGTTTCACCCTAGCAGTGATCCAAAGCAAATAGCTTTCCACAAGCATCAACTATGATGAATGAATAACAGACACCAAACCACATGCACAGTATTTTCCCCTATCCTTTCAGAGAACTCTATTGGCTAACTCTGGTAAGATGGTTCCTTTTTAGTTTATACCCCAAGAAGATTTGTCTTGTGCCTTTCAAACACATTGCAATTTATTGTACAACAAGGCTATGCAGCCCTTCAAAAAAGTTGAACACAAAACCAACACTGTGCCTGATGGGAAAACAACCTGAATCTCACTTCTATGATTTTTATTTTGAGGAACTATACTGCGAAGTCGTGACACCATCCTTCACCCTGTAAAGCGGTAATGAAACGTGCAAGTCTGGAGTTTTGGCTCCGTATAAATCAAATGTTGCACTTGTCGACAGGATGTGCTTTAGTTTGGCAATGTTTTAGGAAGTCTGCAAGATTTGGAAAGTCATATTTGGACACATTAGGACCAGAATAGACCGTAAAATGGGCATGGGAATGAAACTTAAATGGAAACAAAATGGTTTTACAAAATGACACATGAAGTTGTTTGCTCAGGTTTTCATTGCCAAATAGTAGTGAGAGGGATATTTATATTTATTCTGTTTCCTTGGTTAAGACCATGGTTATACAGAAATGGTTATCACTGATGTGCTGGCATGATTTTACACTTCATTAGGCTCTGGCCAAAGTGACGTCTCTCAGATGTAATTAAAGATGTAAAAATCACTGTTGTTGTTGTTTTTTTCCACATCTTTTTCTGCACCCTCTAATTTATTAACTGTAGGGAATGCTTGTTTTGTCCAATGAATAAATGTGCGATTTGTTGAGGAGGGCTGTGTGAAGATGGATTGGGTGGCATTTAAAAGCGCTTTGCTGGTCACAGTGTCTGACTCTGTAAAGGTTATCGATGTCTGTAGCTGACCCTCATGATGGAGGAAGACAACGCAAAGGAGTCTTTTGTCATTGATGCCAATTTCCTGTTGACTCAGGCGGAGAGGTATCTGAAGTCTGCAAGTAGGAGAATTTGCATATTGCGCCCTTCCCTTTCTTCTCTTCCTAAAATTTGAAATACTTCTTCTTTTTTAAATATTTTTAAAATGCAGCAGCATGTGTGTCGTCTTGTCTCCTAAATGGAGAGTTCAAACACAGATGAAAAATCTGTCATTTACTCACTCTGTTGTTCCAAACCTGTATGTCTTTATTCCCCATACAGTGAAAGTCAATGATGTTCAATTCACTGTTATTTTAGTATAATTTAAAAATGATTTATTTAGTTATTTTTAACTTTTTTTTTTAGTTTTGGGCTGTTGTTTTCCTTAGCTTGAATTGATTTTTATTTTATTTTTAGAATTTCAAACCTAACTTGTATCAATTATTTGCCAAGGCAACCTATTTTTTAAAGTTTAATATTTGTATCTAATATTTTAATTTTATTTCAGCTTTCAGTTTGATTTGATATTTGATTTTTAAAAGTTTTAGTTACTTTTAACACTGGTCTAACGTTGTTTGACTTCAAAATACCTTATTTGAAAAAACTAAACTAAGAACATATTTATCAAAATACCCAGCTTTCACCCGATCGTTTCATATTCAACTTACGAAAAAAGTGTAGTGCCTCTCGCAGTTCAAAATGCTTACGCACATCTGACGACATTGGCAGAATCTGGATCTAGCAGAAGCTAGATATGTTACTTTATAAAGTTTTAAATAGGGATATTTTTCTTACACAAACACCACTTCACTTAAGAAGGCCTTTATTAAACCCTCCCGGAGCCGTGTGGAGCAGTTAAATGATGGATAGATGCACTTTTATGGATTTCAAAAACGGAGCAACAATTCACTGCCATTAAAAAGCTTGGAAGAGCCAGGACATTTTTTTATTAGTCTGAAAGAAGAATGTCATATACACCTAGGATGACTTGAGAGGGAGTAAATCATGGACTCATTTTCTTTTTTAGGTGAACTAACCCTTTCTACACGTTATGCGATGAAGAGAACGTTCCAAATCTATTTGTTCTCTGTGTGAGAAATAGCATATGTTCTTGGAGTACACCCAAAATAGAACAGGCATCAGTTTACTGTCTGGGGGTTGTCGCGCCGTGCCGTTTTGCGCCACATCCAGTGTAGACAGCATCACTGACTATAATGGGTTCTGTTGTCTTTTGTCACGTTGTGCAGCTCCCGTTCTGTGTAGACGCACTGTAAGTCATACAGGTTGTGTGTTCTTTGACTTCTCTCCATCTCCAACTCACGTTGAATCACCTCGTCCTCTTCCTGCCTCGCAGTTAATCAATCCATAGTAGAACTTTAATGCAAAGTCACTTTAGTTTGTTTGTTGCTCAACAAGCTCAATGTCCTCCTTCACTCTTATATCATGTCGGAGATTTAACTTGTTAGCGGTAAATGACGGTATCCATCCCTTTGTTTGTTGTGCCCTCAGACTAAAGCACGTAGTTGTGTTTTCACAACAGAGGAGGATAGCGATCGTTCGATGCAGTAACCGCTGAGGACTGTGAAACTCATTGTGCATATTATTTTTCACAATGCTGGGCATCTTTCTCAAAGAATGGAACTCCACGTTGTAAATGCAAAATGTATGGTACATCAAGGTTGGCCACAGTCAGATAAAAGTTGCACTGAATTCATTATAGGAGCCATCAAGCTTTATCAGTTGATGTACATTTTAAAATGCACTACAATTGTTTTAGTACACATGACTCGAGCGGGGCAAGCTAGACCTAGCTGCAGTGTTTGTTTCCATGAAGCCGCCGTGACGTTTGTTTTAAAAGCAAACAGGCCTGTTTAGGCGGGTGAAAGAGAGAGGGAGAAAGGCAGAAAATTTAAGTGCGAAGCATGGAGTGCTGGGAAAAAGGGAGTTCGCGATAATGCAGCCATTCACTAAAGTGTTGACTGCGGCCAGCTGTTTGCACATTCAGCGAGGTGAAACTCTTTCAGACTTCAAGCAGTGTTGTGTTTTGTTGAGTTTTTGAACCACTTAGTGCTTTTTTGCAAGCTGTTATTTCACTGCGCAAGAAACAAGACCACACAATCCTTCCCCGGCACATTCTTTGTATTATTAATAGCCCGTGTGATGTAATTTACAGCTGGCCTTCTTTTTAACAGAATTTAGTTGCAACCAAAAGCTGTTTTACATTTGTGTAGCATGACAGAACTTATAAAGAATGATTGATAGTGTACAAGAGAGCTAGTTTAACTTAATACTTAATAAAATTTAAGTTAATATATATGTATTTTTTAAATCTTTAAATCTTCCCTGATGTTGATAATTATTCCACAGTCATCTCTCATTTTTTCTTCTCCATCAATCTCCCTTGTTTCTCAACAGTCCAAACTGTGGCAGTCGTCAGCTGCGTTTGAGAGAGAGGGACAAGCCCTGAAAGAAAACGGAATAAACAAAAGAAGAGCAAAGAAAATAGAGCAGTAGTGGGGTTGTGAGCTGTGTGAGGTTCAGGGGAAGGTGGTCTCAAACAATGCCATCTCTGTTAGCACAGCGGGAGGAAATCGCTCCGTATTCCTGTTGCATACTGCCAGCCCTCTCCACCAAACCATTTGGCAGGTGTTGCTACACATTCCCATCACTGATCTGAGGTCAGTTATGTCAGTATGTTTCATAGCAGCAAGAAGCACTGTTTGGGAGAGTGAAGCTGTTCCAAGCATAAGGGTGCATGTGCCACCAAATATATTTTTCGCTTGAAAGTCTTGAAAGTAGGCATGGGTCAGTTACGGTTTCAAAACCAATGCAATGTTCAGCTATACCGTTCCTGTGGTATGCGCCCTTTTTTTGTAATGTCTCGTCAAAGACTGTAAGTGCAGAATCCCTCAGGTTGTGCTTAGCATAGAGAGTAACACAACCCCTCCCCCTCTGGAGGAAGAACATTCAACTTGTAAGACATGTTTAAGAGTGGCTGCTAGAGGAGGCAACATGTTCAGTCATAACTCAAATTTGTCATAAATATCTAAATTTCAGTATCGATTCATATCAAAATATCGGCAACTGTTCCAGTACTCCTTATTCTGCAGTATTGACACACCGATACCAGCTGCAGGTTCTCCCTCTATCTTCTCTCTGATTGACACACCCGCCTCCTCTCACTCATCTCATTTGCTTCGGTTAAATAGTGCTTATATTGTCCATAATTGTAATAATTCCTGCAGGTTTTGCTCTTGCACCAAAAACACAAGCTTCACTGATTTATATAAGTGTTAACCTCATAAAGCAGCCTCTTTTTTTGTGGCTTGTTGCGCTTGAACTCATGTCGTGTAACTGCATTGGATCCGTGTATAAACTCTTAAAGTGACAGTAGCCTAATAAACCTGCGTCTGTCTGTCATGTAAATAAAGGAACAAAAGACAAAATCTGTATTTATATTTTTGATCCTGTGTTATTTAATTACTTTCATTTCTGTAGTATTTCTTACTATACACATATATACAGAGCGTTTGTGATAAGCAGTTTTCAGTTCTTTCCACAGATTCTCGAATGGATTCAGGTCTGGCCATTCTAACACCTGGATATGTTTATTTTTGAACTATTCCATTGTAGATTTTGCTTTATGTTTTGGATCATTGTCTTGTTGGAAGACAAATCTCCGTCCCAGTCTCGGGTCTTTTGCAGACTCCAGCAGACTCAGGTTTTCTTCCAGAATGGTCCTGTATTTAGCTCCATCCATCTTCCCACCAATTTTAACCATCTTCGCTGTCCCTGCTGAAGAAAAGCAGGCGCAAACTATGATGCTGCCGCCAGCCCGCCACCATGTTTGACAGTGGGGATGGTGTGTTCAGGGTGATGAGCTGTGTTGCTTTTATGCCAAACATAACGTTTTGCATTGTTGCCAAAAAGTTCAATTTTGGTTTCATCTGACCAGAGCACCTTCTTCCACATGTTTGGTGTGTCTCCCAGGTGGCTTGTGGCAATTTTTAAACGACACTTTTTATGGATATCTTTAAGAAATGGCTTTCTTCTTGCCACTCTTCCATGAAGGCCAGATTTGTGCAGTATGCGACTGATTGTTGTCCTATGGACAGTGTCTCCCACCTCAGCTGTAGATCTCTGCAGTTCATCCAGAGTGATCATGGGCCTCTTAGCTGCATCTCTGATCAGTCTTCTCCTTGTATGCACTGAAAGTTTAGAGGGACGGCCAGGTCTTGGTAGATTTGCAGTGGTCTGATACCCCTTCCATTTCAATATTATCGCTTGCACAGTGCTCCTTGGGATGTTTAAAGCCTGGCAAATCTTTTTTCTGTAATCGCAATACAGTCAAAATCTCATACTGGCTCATGCCTACTTGAAAGTCTAGGAAATGTAGTGATTTTGATGTGTGTGTTTAATGTGTGTGTTTAATAGCAGTGTTTTTTTTTTTTTTTTTTTGCATATGCAAAGCAGTTAGCTTATAACTCTAGCTAATACTCTCCTTATACTGTCATTTTATTTAATACTGTATTAAATAAGTTTTATCACATCATAACAAAGGTACTTTTATGCAATATAAGTAACTGACTGAGCCTCTCATGGTGGTAAGAGAAGACGTCACACTTTTAAATGGATAATTAAATGTATAAATGCAGTACCAAATAGCACATGACATTAGATTGCGCAGCCAAAGATGAGAGTTGATTTAAATGGGTAAAACCCTCAGTTTTACCATAAGACTCCAAAAAAATTTTTTTTTATTGAATTACTGTGGTGTAGACCTTTATATCTAAAGACGTGTGTGTGTGTGTGTGTGTGTGTGTGTGTGTGTGTGTGTGTGTGTTATATATACACACGCACACACACACACATACACTCACCTAAAGGATTATTAGGAACACCTGTTCAATTTCTCATTAATGCAATTATCTAATCAACCAATCCCATTGCAGTCGCTTCAATGCATTTAGGGGTGTGGTCCTGGTCAAGACAATCTCCTGAACTCCAAAATGAAAGTCAGATTGGGAAAGAAAGGTGTTTTAAGCAATTTTGACTGTGGCATGGTTGTTCCGAGTATTTTACAATCTGCTCAGTTACTGGGATTTTCACACACAACCATTTCTAGGGTTTACAAAGAATGGTGTGAAAAGGGAAAAACAGCCAGTATGCGGCAGTCCTGTGGGCGAAAATGCCTTGTTGATGCTAGAGGTCTGAGGAGAATGGGCCGACTGATTCAAGCTGATAGAAGATCAACGTTGACTGAAATAACCACTCGTTACAATCTCAACCCAATAGAGCATCTTTGGGATGTGGTGGAATGTGAGCTTCGTGCCCTGGATGTGCATCCCACAAATCTCCATCAACTGCAAGATACTATCCTATCAATATGGGCCAACATTTCTAAAGAATGCTTTCAGCACCTTGCTGAATCAATGCCACGCCACAGGCAAAAAGGAGGTCAAACACAGTATATATATATATATTTTTTATTATTATTATTTATTATTATTTTTCCCCACAAGCATGTATTTAAATGTATTATCTTGTTCAAGTGCTCAAATATCGATCGTATAGTGATTGCCTTTCGTGATCTTCGTGCATGAGCCCCTGCTTTGTCTCACTGTTCTTGAAAAAGAAAATCCTCATGATACTATAAATTTGTGGGTTTCCCAGCATGCTCTGCACATTGAGTCCTTCCCCGCAGTGACTACAAAATGCTGTAATCCAGTTTTTACTCTCAGGACAGCTGAGAAAATTTCTTTCCTACCTGTAGCTTTTTTACATACATTTACACCCCAATCCACCCTGCCTCAGACACAGTTTGTTACATTCAGACATGGTGGTGTCTCACCCCTGATCTAAATCAGGTTTTTCCAGAGCTGCTCTAATCCGAGATAGAATTAATATACCTCTTCAGGGGTGTCTTATCTCACTCCCTTCATGGCCTGAGGAATCCAATGATGGATAATGATCCTGATTTGTCAGTGCTATTGGCTGCTGAACACGGCCCAAACAACGACTTTCAGAGCCGGTGGGAGATAAGATCTTTCAGTTAGCTTGTCATTTGTAGGGTCGCCCACAGGTTACGCCTGGTCATAATTTATAAGCCAGATTGAATATCATGAGCCTTTTAGCTATACTTTTAATCTTTTAGAAAGGTATATGGCGTATTAGTTGCCATGTGATATGGCATCTGAGCCAAAGCTTAGTCTATATTTCAAAGTTAATAAATGTGATGATGATTTAAGAGTACCCCAAAAGTAATAAATGAACACTGTAGGTCTGGCATAAGACCTTTGGCCCATATATAAATATTTTAACTGTAACCACACCTCTTTTCCTCCTCTTCTCTTTACGTTCCCTGTGGGGTTTTTTTGTGTCAGTTTGGCTGGTGGTAATTACAATGGCAATGCAAATGGGACTAAACTTCCTGTATAAGTCCTGTGGTCGGACATGTTTTCTTTCTGAGAATCCTGCTCTAATCTAAAACCGTTAGTCCTGCAAAGCATCAATACCTGTTTACCATTCTCACTAAGGAAATTAAAACTTGAATGACAGGAACAATCAAGAAATATTGACAGACTGGCCTTTGCCTGTTTGTCACAACATATTGTTCCTTTAAGGCTGCAAACTTGCGTGTGCTTCTGGGGATGTGGCAAATTAGGATGTTTTGAGAAGTTAGTTGATGCTATTTGAGATACCAACATTTCTCCTCAATGCTCCTTGTTCCCAGTACCCATCGAGTATAGACCCCTGAGAGAGGGCAGACCTGTTCCCAAATCGTTCCTTTTCAATCTGCAGTGTGACGCGGGAGTCATTAGCGTGTGTTTCTAGACAGCATGTTTTCAAAAGCATCGCTGAGGACTGGACCTGATGCGTACCTCGTCTGTCAATGCTAAGCTGGCTGTATACACCTGAGGTATAAATAATTAATCATATGAGGCAGATAACAGGTGCTGGATTTTTTAAATTGATCATGGTTGCATTGCATTCGAAACGGGGTGTCTGAAACTGTAGTGTATGGATGTTTTATTGGCTGCTGCTGATAACCAGAAAGTGGGTTGGCAGATGGCCTATGTAGGCAGCTGCCATTTTAAGGTGATTTGGAACTTGGGTAGCGTGCAAATTGAGCTCCACATGGTACACTACATATACATTTTTGCAATTAATTATTATTTAATATGTATAATAGTGTGACTAAATGTCCTGTTTTCTCAGGACATGTCCTGGTTTCAGTTCCTTTCCCCGTCCTAACTGTTTTTGATTTTTTTATAAAGTGATGAAAATGTTCTTGTTTTCATTATTTTTCACTAGGGCAATGAAAATATGGTCACCCTAATTGTTATTGTAGGAGAGTACATTTAGGAGTCTGCTCAAGATGTCGCATCCATCTTTTCACATTTATTGCAATATAGTACATAACAAATGCACTTGCATGTCATAAAAGCATGGTGACAAGTTATAACTGTAATTAAACTATACCTGTTCTGTCTTCATGCTGAATATATTCAAAACAAAGGCGTATTTGATGACGCCAAATTTAAGCTCTGAATCAGTCGGTGGAAAAGAATTGGGATAGGGCTCGGGCTCGGGCAGAAATTTTCATGGATGCGATTATTAATGTTACTGTAGTGTGAAGCAGAGCATGGCCGAGTGTTGAGGAGCTGAGGAAGGCCGCTGGAGAGATTGTTACACAACACGAGTAACAGAATTTTATTATGACAGGAAACATTCGACGGCGCCACTTCCACTTTTGCGATCATGAGTATGACGCAGCTCTGTTTATGATATTAGATACATTTAAGTGAGTTTAAAATTGTTTGCTTTACGTTTGCTCAGCGGCTGCTGTGACACTTGTTGCACACTTCTAAGAGTAAAGCGTTTCTGCCGAATAAAACCGTAAATCGAGGGTAACGCAGATATGACGCAATTGACTGGCAACTCCCTCAGAATTGGTTAAAATAGCAATTTTCTCACAATTTACAAATAGTCGAAAACATTTGGGATATTGTAAGAACTCAACTGAACAAAATATATAACACCGGCCTGGTGGTTTTTGGATATTTTACTGCAAAAATCCTTGATAGTGCACCTTTATTCAATTTCAATTATTCAAATTCGGATTGATTGGTGATCAATGTTGGACTGCAGCATTGCAGAGGAAAACAAGTTTGATGTGATTCATGTTACTGCCAGCCAGGTGATTTCATGGGAAGTCAATCTTGGTGCATTTTAATTAATGAAATGTGTTGTGCTGCGATATATTGCAACACAACACGCTTGAGTCACAGTATACGTATTGCATTGACATCAGGCACAAGCTCATAGAGATTGCTTATATTAATCACATTTCATTTGACCTACATTTGTGAAAATAATGTTGATCTTATGTTTTATTTTGGGAAGACTACATTACATTGATTCAACACATTCATATATTCCACCCAACAGCGCAAGTTTGATATTACTTGCATAGTTGCTTGGAAAGCTCTTCATAAATGTAGATTAGACAAACCCCTCCTTTCAACTTTAGATCTAATCTCACATTTGAAGAGAACTATACCAGTTTCTTTAGAAACATGCCTTTACCTTGCTCTTACTATTAGGCTTTAATCCAGCTTTTTGCTTCCACGCATCAGTGCCATGCTACCATCAATGCTTCATGGTTTAAAATACTACTTGTTTCTAAAGCTGCTAACTTGAATAGAAGAAAGGTGTAATTAATAACAAGTGACTGTGGATTAAAATAAAGTGTTAATTAGCATCCTTTTTAAGGGACATTGAAATAGCGCGAGTAGAAACTGCCCAGTATTAACTCAAGTTTACAAGGACATTGCTCTTACCTGAAAACCAGAAAATCAAAAGTCCTCATGAAATTTTTGTCAGGATTTGTCCTTCGGTATATTATAGCTGCATGACAGTTTGTCTTCTGGGAATTGAATGTGTTTCCCCACAGTGCCCAGGCCTTGTGTGTGACTGGCCACCATCCATCTGTATCTAACCTCTGACAAGCCTCAGCCTGCACTCAGGGTCTGGAGATCGTCAGCCTTGAGCCACAGATTTCTTTAGAACTCCGATTTCATTTGAAGAGATGAAAAGCAGATATTTTCACCCCTGTTTGTTGCCTGTTATAGATGTAAAAGAGCAGCGTTGGTACTTTCGTAAAAGTCTAAAGATGCAGTTTTGTATGTTTAGTTGCAGTTCTATAAGTAGTTTTGGGTGGAGGTGAATTTGTTAAAAATCTCTTTAATATGCCCACCTTTGAAATATAGATGAGAATATTTGGTGTCTTTAATAAAGCTTTAATTTTAATTAGGGATGCACAATATATTGGCATCAGATTATTTAATTTACTATACATTAGTTTAAATTGGATGTTCAATATCTTTCACACATTTCCACAGTTTTATGTTTTAAATTTTCACCTGAAGTTTAAAAGTTCACTTTGCTTGTTCCACTTCATCTCAGAGCGTGCTCACAGAAAGCTCAGAAGTTCTCTTTCGTGCTGTTATTAACTTTAATATCAAGCATGTCCCATTTTACATTCACATTACATGATTTTTATTTTGGGTTAGTTCACCCAAAAATGAAAAATCTGTCATTACTTACTTACCCTAATGTTGTTTGACACCCGTCAGACCTCCGTTCATCTTCGGAACACAAATGAAGATATTTTTCCGATGACTCAGAACGACTTTCATTGACACCAATGTCATTTCCTCTCTCAAGACCCATAAAAGGCACTAAAGACGTCGTTACAAATCCATGTCACTACAGTGGTTCTACAATAATTTCATGAAGCAACAAGAATATTTTTTTGTGTGAAAAAAAAACAAAAAACTATGTAATGACCTAAATAACGACTTGTATAGTGATGGGCCGATTTCAAAACAAAGTTTCGAACCGTTAAGAATCAGTATATTGATTCATAATTCGCCAATGTCACGTGGTTTTGGCAGTTTTCACATGCAATCTGAATCATGAATCAATACGCTGATACATGACGGTTCAGAACTTTGTTTTGAAATTGGCCCATCATTATATAAGTCATTATTTCGTTTTTTGTGCACATTAACTATTCTCATTGTTTCATAAAATTATTGTAAAAATATCTTCATTTGTGTTCCAAAGATGAACGGAGGTCTGACGGGTGTCAAACAACATTAGGGTAAGTAATTAATGACAGAATTTTCATTTTTGAGTGAACTACCCTTTTAAGTTTGTGTAGTAAAACACTGCTGGAAAGGAAACTAACAGAATGGGACGCAATGGGAAACTCAATTGCGATTAAATCACACAGCCCTTCTAGGAATTATAGGTCCCTATAATAGTATGTGCATGCGCAAGTAGATTGCATAGAAAGTCAATGCCAAGATGAATTGGGCGACTTGAATGCCTCAGTCGCGTCTTCTGTGCAAGTTGAACAGTTTCCCCTGTAGTGAAAAAAATTCACATGACACGTTATCATACTGGGCACCCGTCATGTCAAGTAGTGCTGAAGCAGCTATTGTGTGTGCCTCTGGGTGGTGATGTGAACCCAGACACATTGGCATTCGGCTTTCTGGCATATTTGGGACTTGCACAACAGGTACAGAGAAGCAATAGTAGTTATCTCCAAGATGGTTAATGACAGAGAAACTGGCAGAAAGAAATGTTGTTGTCGTTGAAATTTTGCTTCTCGTCGCTCAATGTTTTTATTCAAGCGAGTGACGTGATTAATAATTAGTAATTCCATGAGTAACGCGTGCAAATATTGAATTCAAGTCAACCATCATCCATATATTCAGTATATAGTCAATGTTTGCTTCTAGAAGTGGACCAGAGGTTCGAGTCTACAGTAACTAATTTCTTCACCACCACGGCTGGAAGATGATCAGGAGTCGTTTGTCAGGCGTACTTTGATATGATGAAAGCTACCAGGTTGGCTTTGGGACAGGTTCAGTTGAATGTCACTTTTGAATGAAATTGGCTCCAATCCTGATCATTAAGGGCATTTCGGTTTGTGTGTGGCTGTCTGGAGTCTTTCTCTTCTTTCTTCTCTTTGGGCTTCAAGGCAACCTGGAGCGTCAGACAGACTTCTTCCTTTGATGGAAGGCCTTTCTGCCAGAATTAATTATCAACCACGCCGCTTGTGCGCCGTCCATTGCGTAAGCGTGCGTATGAACAGGCATCTGTCAACACACCTCTTTGCTTGTTCTTCCTCGCCTTTGCCAAAACGGCACAATAGTGAGTCTGCCAGGCTACACTTTTAATGTAAAATTGTCCTTGTATGTCTTTGTCTGTTGACTGAAGGGTCTGTCTCAGTCTGCAGTGCCATTGTTTACAAAATCCACCTTTTTTGTTGTTGAGCTGAACCAGTTTTAGGGTATATAATGATTGGACTGTCTGCTGTTCGTTGTTGAAGGGCATATCTGTGCCCCCTGCCAAGCGTTAATGATATTTTAGTAATGCATTGCCTGGCATGGGGTAGTGGCGTGGCTTTATTAAGCTCTTCTCTGTGCCTAGAGGAGGAATCAAACACAGGACTGTCAGAGTGCTGGATACTTCAGATTCATGGCTCTTTAATAAAAGCTAGAATGTCATTGAATTCTCAAAGAAATCTCATTTGTCATCTTCAGACTCTGGATTGTCAAATGGATATGAATTGTTTTTTCAGTGAGTCGATCTTCTTTGGAAGCGCCCAGTGTAGGAACCTGATATAGAAATTTGGCACAGTGGTCAAATTGTCAAAGTTGTTTTATTTGATCATTTGCGTCTCTGTTTTTCTTGCCTAACCTTAGACACACAAATGCAGTTCAATTGGGAAATCAGGGAGATGTTCCTCAGTACCAGCAGGATAAAAAAATAAATCTTTTCCCATTCTCTTTCATTCTCTTGTTCTTCCTCTCATCACGTTTCTTTTTTCTTACGTATATGCTTTGTCGAAATGATTCATAATTTATGTGTGTGTTCAGGAAGCCAGCTCGCTAATGGAGGTATGCATAATGCATTCGTCGTGCTTTTATTGGAGCCTCTGGTGGCCCAGTCCGAGATTGAGGCGAGTACAGCGTCTGTTCCATGATGTACTAAAATCTGGGAATCACCATGGATTCCACCATATGAAATGCCAATATCTTTAAGTCATCGTGATATGATGAATATTGCAAAACACAGGGTTTTATTTTTGTCTGAATAATCTTAGTATTGCTCTTGGCTATTTGAATCTCACAAATCTTCTTTCATAATGTGATCGATCCAAGTACAAATTCATAATTATCCTAAAATATAAATATATATTGGAAAGCCATAAACTAGCGTTCAAAAGAAGTTTTTTAAAATGTCTCTTCTCACAAAGGCTGCATTTATTTGATTAGAAATACAGTAAAAAAAAAAAAAAAAGATTGTGAAATATTACAGTTTAAAATGGCTTCTCTCAATTTGAATATATTTAAAATATAATTAGGGTTGTGCAATATCATGATTTTAGAACGTGATTAAAATGTCTCAAGCGAGAGTACTCTTTCACGTCTTATTGCGCTTAAGATATTAACGGTATTCTAAACATTGTGTATTTGACAATTTAAGTGAATGTAAACAGGCTGCATGAGCCTCAGTATGTTAGATCCGTGCGTTAGGTCTTAAAGTGACAGCAGCCTAATATTCCGTCTACCGTCTGTTTCATGAATGTCAAACTACAAAATACGTTTAGTAGCTTTAATAAGAATCGGTGTGTAGCTGAGAAAAATCTATTTGCGTTTCCACAATTTCAACTGCAAATTAATTTTTTTATCAAAAACACATTTATAACACTATACTCCTGTAACATATTGATTACACTCAACACCACTAGTAGCTAGTGTACTATACAGTGTCAGAGGAACACTCTTTGTCTACAGAAGGAAGTCCAGCTGTGCAGATTTTCATTATCAAGCTTTGTTTCAGCATTTTTCTGTTCTGAAGTGGATGCCAGGTTTCCCCCTCTAAAACAATAGCAGCTTAAGTGCCAGGAAGTATCTTAAGTGTTTTCTCATATTCATGCCTTTTTTGTCTCATATAATCACCTGAGTGTGTATGTTTATGTCTGTGGTTGGTGTATTCTAAATGCATATTTCATTGTATATAACCGTATTGTCTCCCGACAGTCACATGCGCTTGTTCTGCTGTTTGTTGCAGCTGTGGAATTAAAGAGGATTTCCTGTTTGTGGAGTTAATCAAAGCACTCTTCCTAATCTGTGCGTCAGACCGATCTCTGATGGAAGAAACCGTCACCTCGGATAAGAGTTCACATGGCTAATTGATTTTTAGATGCTTAAAACATCAGCCGTGCACATACTGTTCTCTCTCTGTCTCTTTCTTGAATAAATGCACGCACACTCTCAAACTGGCCCATCGCCCGGTTCTGCTCAGTCAGATCTGCAGCAAGATTGTGCTGAATGCTCAGTCTTTCCCAACGCGTTAATTCTAGCTCATTCATCCCGGGACTGTAAAACTCCGGATGAGAGCGTCTTGGACGAAATAGGATGGGGTGGTTTTAAAAAGTCATGTGACTATAAGAAATACTTTTGAAGCTGAGATCTGCATACTCAGCAGACAGACCTAGAAGTCATTTTTTTTCTACCCTCATTTGACACTTTGCCTATTCAACGTCAACTCTATATGAACCCTCTGCCTGTGCACGGAATGCCGTCTCCAACCCTTTACTGTCATTTACACATCCATCAGCTCAAACAGCACTGCAGCTTACATGGTTGCCAAGCTGATGAGAGCTGACACTGAGGGTAGTGTCGCATAGCTGGCCTTTTGACAGAAACAACTGATCAACCAACATGTAAAGCAGCCAAACTCAGTTAGTTAATAAATTATAACACAAGATGAAACTTAAAATACCCTTTATTGTAGTAATATTAACTGTAGTAACTTTAGTATTTTGACTGGGTGAATGTAGAATTATATAATTAATATAATTGTTAAAGGGGGGGTGAAATGCTGTTTCATGCATACTGAGCTTTGTACACTGTTAAAGACTTGGATTCCCATCCTAAACATAGACAAAGTTTCAAACACTAATGTTGGACGTTTGATAGAGTATTTCTGTGTCAAACATACTCATTCCGGTTTCTCACAAGTTTCGGTGAGTTTTTTTCGAGTATGGGTCGGCTTGACGTTAATAGAGCGGATGATCCTTGTATGGGCCGTACGGGCTCTTCTCCCGGTAGGGTGCGCGCGCGTGTGACTAAAACGAGAGAGGAAATGCACGCCCGTAAACACACTCTCAGGTGCAGATCCAGTCGTCCGTGAACACTTGTCATGAAAAATCGTTTTGCTTGCTACTTCTAAGGTCTAGTCGCATACAATAGTCCATAAACCAAATCATGTCCTCATAAACTGCGAGTAAAGACACACAAATGTTGACAGGCCACTAAATACAGTACATACCACAGAGACGGACGTCCTGCTGTTGCTGTTCCTCCTGTTCAATTTATTTCTGCCTCAGATTTGATTCTGGATCATATCTGTATTAGCTGAGATAGCCATGGGCTTCTCCACGCTTGAGGACATCACCGCTTTGTTCGCAATCGTCATTCTTTAGCTCCGCCCTCTGGATACGCCTCCAGCCGCTCGTTTTTTTCCGGAAAGACTCGGTACAGCCCATATTTCTTTTATAAATATAATAAAACTAAAGACTTTTTGGAGATATGAAGGATGCAATACTACTCTATAGGTACTCAAGATTGACATGAGATTGACTGAAACTGAGTGTTTCACCCCCCCTTTAAATTGAAAAATCATATTTTATAGTCTACATTCTAAGTTACTTGGTTTTGTTTTACAAGAAAATACTTTTTTATTTTAATTTAATGTGTTGCTTGCAGTTTATTTGTGAAATCAGTCTTTGTCTAATCAGATTTTCTCTCTTCCATCCATTCTTACACAGAAGCACCAATCCATCCTTACACACACACACACACACACATACACACACGCACGCATGCATGGATACATGCATACATCATCCATCCATTCACACACGCACATGCACACACATCCATCATTCCTCACACACATCCATCCTTCCTTACACACATGCACATCCATCCATCCTTCCTTACACACACACACACCCACCCATCCATCCATCCATTCATCCATCCTTCCTTACACACACGTATCCATCCATCCTTCCTTACACACTCACGCATCCATCCATCCTTCCTTATACTCACACACACACACACACCCACACCCACACACACACATTCATCCATCTATCCTCCCTTCCTTGCACGCACGCACACACACACACATCCATCTATCCATTCTTCCTTACACACACACATGCCACCCCATTGACTATTTGTGGACATGTGGTTGAGCCTATAGGTACTAAAAGTTTTAGGAGATTAATGTGTGATTGTTTGTGATAGCGTTCTGTTGTCAGTACGTTTTTCACCTCACTGAGGGATATAAAGCTTTTAGATGCAGCTGATGTGTTTTTGCATGTGATGAGATTTACTTTAGATAAGTTCGACTTGAGAGCTCAGGGGAGATCTGCAGTCTGCCAGGAGATTTCAAGGCCTCTGGGCTACTGCTTGCTTGCTTTGATAGACACACACACACACACACACACACACACACACACACACACACACACACACACACACACACACACACACACACACACACACACACACACACACACACACACACACACACACACACACACACACACACAGCTCCGTCCTTCTGCTGTCTGCCTAGATTAATGAGACCAGTGTCATGCTTTGCCCAGTCAAACACATACACACTCTGTCTTACTCACAAGGGCCCAAAGGCAGGTGTTTAATAGATATTACTCCATGCGTAACCTCTAATCAAGCACTTTATTTACACCAACATGCCTCTCAATGGACCTGTTAGAGTCATTAGACAACACTGCGTTTCTTTAATTAAACATCTCATGGGCTGGAGAAAGATGCAGAAGTTCTAGCTGGAGAATAGTTTGAATTTTCTCCCTCATTGATTTGATTGTCAAGGGCACATGTGATGTGGGTTTCTGAAGTGTGCATGCGGTACACAAGTAGACACATGGTCACGAGTCATGAGAGTGACCGTCATGCTTCTAAATGAAACCGATCTAAGGTTGTTATTGTGTAACTTGCACACATGGTAGTTTAGGCTTTTCTTTCCTTACCTGTCTCTTGAAGTCTGTGTGAGGCCTCAGTTTGAACATCTGCCCCTCTGCTCATGCTAGACACTGCCTGAAGTCTTTTTGATTTTTTCTGTTTTATTGACTTCAGCTTTAATACGGCATTTTTACCAAAACTCCTGTTCAGCTTTACCAAATAATTTACACCGGTTTTGCTATGAACATGACACCTCAAATTGTGGTTTGCTTGAGGAGAGGTAAGCCATTACTTTTCTAAGTACCTACAATTTTCACCTTGTGGATACTAAACATTCTTTCATCGAAGCCTTGCATAGACTTTCATGGACGGAAGAACAAGAGACCAGTCTTAGTGTTTCTTTAAGAAACACAGCCTCTTTTTGCCAGTGTTTTCATGTAGCCTCTTCTTTACTTCATGGCATCTCTCCATCCAGCGGTGCGAGCTGTATTCTTAGTAAGATGCCATGTGTTTTTATTGGTTTGTCTCTCTCTCTTGTGTCCTTTTGAAGAATGGAAAATTAATTCAGCCAACATCTCTTCTTTAAATGTCAAACTTCTGAACATTGATTTAACATTCTGGATGAATCTCTGAATTGATAATAATAATAATAATTTATTGTTAGTAGCTTGGTAAAGTTATAGTCAATAATTATTACATAATTCTTCCTAGGGAAATATTTTCTGCATCCTGGCACTGTTCGACCACAGACGTGGAAGTGCTAGAGGCAGGAGGAACTCTTGGCAAGATGATCTCTCTTTCTCCCTGTCTGTCTGTCTCTCTCTCTCTCTCTCTCTCTCTCTCTCTCTCTCTCTCTCTCTCTCTCTCTCTCTCTCTCTCTCTCTCTCTCTCTCTCTCTCTCTCTCTCTCTCTCTCTCTCTCTCTCTCTCTCTCTCTCTCTCTCTCTTATGGGGTTTGGAGGAAATGCTTTCTGCTCAGACCCTTTGTTCCCCTATTCCCTGATCTAGGACCTGCTTCCTCCCCACCCACGTCTAACCTTAACTGTTATAGGATAAAACAGTTTATCGTCTCGCCACAAAGGGTCAACTATGAACATGTCATCTTTTGGTTAGCGATGCACAATATATATCGACCACCATATCAGTATCAACCAATACATGTTCATTTTTGATTTTATCAATATCGGCCCGATGTATTAAAGCTGATAAATAATGGATTGTTTCCTTCAGCTGAGACACTTCAGATGCACACAGTTCACCATGGCGGTTTTGAATTGCTTGAAATGTGATTGAAATCAAAAAAGGAAAATTGTGTTAAGTTCAACATGTCTGCCATATAGGCTACATAAAAGTATAATGAGAAGTGATAACATTATAATTGTGTGCTTGGGACATGGCTTTAAAAATTATATAAAAATTTTGATTCAAGTTTTCTAATATATTAGTTATTGGCTTTTTAAAATATAAAGAATAATCGTTATCGGTATAGGCCGAAATTTTCATGTCAGTGCATCCTTGCTTATGGTATTTCACTAGCCTGACAAGCCAGACCCACATTAAGATGTTTGGTCTGGAAACTCACCATAGACAGGGCTCAATCAGAGGGGCGGGATAAACGGTTGTCTTTCAAACTCCCTCTGCACGCGATAGGATAGCGCTACCACCAACCAGAGCAACGAAGGTGAAGCAGAGCTTGTTGAAAGATTAAACATTCGCCGTATCCGGTCGGCTAAACTCCGAACACATCTTCCCTTTTTAGGAATAACTTCAGTGCCGTTCTTTGTTCTTTTCTCAGAGAAAAGCTTAAAAGACTGCCGCCGTTCGCCAGTTTCTGTGTTTACTAGTAGCACGCAAAAGCAATTTGGTCGTCGTCATTATGGCCCCACCCACCGACTCTATACACAATGTGATTGGCCCGTCCAGTTTGAGAGGAATACAGCTCAGAAGGGTATTGAGAGTTCCTAGACGACACTTGCGGGCAGATTAAATTTGCTGCCGCTAGGGTGCGTCTAGATTTCTAGGCTAGTATTTCACTGCACTTTGCAAAAATTAAATTTTGGCTCAAGAAGTGGCATTTCATTTTTTATATTTTGCATAAAGTAATAGCCATTGAAATTGATTTAATGCATATATTTGACAGTTTTTCTCATTAAAACGAATAAAATAAACTCATTCACAGTACTGTAATATGAAACTTTATATAAATGTTTATATTTATCATGTTTTTTTTCTGAATTTAATTTTAACAGCTTTAAAAAAAAAAGTGGATTAAATGATTTTCATTATTACAGTATTAAGAATGTAGTTTTAATTGTCCTAATAATGGAAAATATAATTTGAATGAATAATTTAGTTATAATGAATGTAATGATTTAGTAAATTATTAAATTTCAATTATTCTGTCAAGTATGACCTGGTACTTTCATCATGGGTAATTTCTTCATGCAGTGGACTCACTAACCATTGCAGGTATTATGATATTTGTGGTCATGTCTGCATAGGTGAGATGCCACAATCTAAACTTCTCCATTCCTGTGGTTTTGATATCACTTCCTCCAGAGTGGTCATGTAAGGTAATACTGTTCACATACTGAAAACAGGGTTGATGAAAGTAAAACAAAAACTGGAATATTAAAACATTACACCATCTGAACAGCTTGTCATATCAGACCAGACCAGACTGGTTGGTGCAGCCCAATATAGCCATGGCTGACCGCAGGCTAGAAACAAAGAACCAACCACCCTAAATTATAGAACTCTCAATGGCGATTATCTCCGTCTCATGAAAACAGCCTGATTAGGCTGAGCTTTTAAAATCTGACACAGCACTTTGTTAAACTTTTAGAGCGGTACTTTTTTAAGGACCCAAAATGATTGACGCAGCTGTGGACCAGAGGCTGTTAACGCCTCTGTTTGATGACAATCATAATAAGCCTAATAGTGCACTGGGCCCATGAGAGCACTATTATATTCTGTCCGTGTTTGCTGCCTTTCTTCTGTTTGAATGAAGAGTTTTGCGGTGCTGATGGAGGCCTGGGGCGTTGAGGCTCTAACAGGGGTGTGTGTCTGTGTATGTGTGTGTTTGTGAGACTGGTTCAGCTGTAATTGTTGTGACCTAAATGATAGTAAACAGTGGCATTGCTGTCCACACAACCAGATCCACACTGACACTGGCTTCTTTGTTCTTCTTTTTCCACCCCCTCCGATATACAAACACACACACACACACACACACACACACACACACACACACACACACACACACACACACACACACACACACACACACACACGGACCATTTGTAGTTCCATAAGGGCTATAGGGAGCAGGATGGCCCCACGCAGACGAAACTGGCATGGATTTCCCTCCCTGGGTGGAAACTGTAAGAAACGGGACTCTGGGACAATGGCCACGTGACTCTCTTTGGCATCTTAGGAGCTGGGCATGGAAAGAGTCTTTTGTTTCTGTTCTGCATTTCCCAATGTGTTACATCACACATCCACTTAATACACACGTGTGAGATGTTGTGGAAGCTGTTTAGATGTGATTTTGGTGTACACGAATGTGCTTTCTATAGCTAGTTATTCTCTCACATCACATAAGTTTAGAGAGATTTCTTTGGGGGCTTGGGCACATTTGTGGACATGAAGTCTTTGACTGTGTTCAGAACTGCTCTGTCATTGCCCGTTCATTATCCAGTGGTTTACTTTTTGTTCAGTGGCCATTACTCTTACTCTTCTACTCCGGTGACACTGAAAACATTCAAATATGTTGATTTGGTTATCCGTGTTGGGTCCTGAAATCCATGTAGATGCTAAATTGACACTTGCCTACCTAAGCATTGTTGCAGACCATATACATCCTTTCACGGAAACGCTATTCCCTGGTGGCTGTGGCCTCTTTTAACAGGATAATGTGCCCTGACACACAAAAAAAAAATGGTTTAGGAATGCTTTGAGGAGCACGAGTTTGAGGTGTTGATTTGGTCTCCAAATTACCCAGATCTCAATCCAAACGAGCATCTGTGGGATGTGCTGAACAAACAAGTCAGCTCCATGGAGGCCCCACCTCAAAACTTGCCGGACTTAAAGGATCTGCTGCTAACATCTTGGTGCCAGATACAACACACCTCCAGGGGTCTAGTGAAGTCCATGCCTTAACTGGTCAGAGCTGTTTTGGCAGCAAAAGGGGGACCAACACGATGCATAATGCTGTATATTGATAACGTTTCAGTAACAATTTTACCCAATATTTAAGTGCTATATATTTTTACCCTTCTTATCCTACTTGGAGTGTTATTTTTTTACCAACATATTAAAATCAAACTCTATGGAAATCAGTTGCGCTATTTTGGAGGTGAAGCCTGCGTTGAGGATTTCAATTAAGTTGCTGTTCTAGGGTGCTGTCTGCTGCCTTCTAAGGAACTCTGCTAGGTTTTTGAACAGAGCTGGTGTGTGTTACAGTTGATCAGCAGGTGCAACCGTTTTGAAGGTGTCTCGCCCACAGACCAATAAAAGTTTGTTTACTGAACACACAAACCTCTCACTACGTCACCAAAGAATGGTGTGTGTCTGAGTTTCAGGTGTGCATTAGCTTGTAAAACCACCCAACAAATGTGCGACACATTTGAACTTTTGCCTCACTCGTGTTTAGAACAACATTTCTAAACTCTTCGATATGACCACAGGGCGATAATAAACCAATCTTGGGGAAAAAATTAAAGCTATCAAATAAGGAGACAAATAAATTTTTCAGACAGCCCAATAAACAGTTGACAGTTTTATCCATTTACTAGATATAAACGGGGGGCATAAAAACAATCACACCCTCCCATCTGCAGGGCATCATCAGTCTGCGGTGTAGTCTCCGGTGCATTGATCAGGAACCACACCAGACGTGTTTGACTGTTTTCAGAACAGCTCTGTCACTGCCGATTCATTATCCAGCGGTTGTTTTAGCAGGAGTGTAACATTTCAAGCGGCCCAAGAGGCACTGCAAGGATATTAAGCACTTAATAAACCATCGCTTCATTATTCCAAAGTATTTGGTTTGTGAGTGTGTGTGTATATGTATTTGCCAGGATGTTCATTAGGGATGGGACGGTAATAAAATGTCCTATCACGATTATACTGACCAAAATTATTACGATTATCGATATTCTCACGTTTTTCTAAAGTCAAAATTAAATCAGAGAACTGTGCTATTAATACTGCTATAATGTTGTTGTGATCATCTTGTCTGGACAATTATTTTGTACGCTGTACAACATGGATTTATACATCGGTACGATTTAAAACATTAATCATAACTCAATATTTCCCTGTAATTATTTATTTGCTGTAAGTGTACAATGAATATACATTATTATCCATTAAATGTCACCCTAAATAGTCTTGTTTGAACTTGTTAATTTGTCTTTGGCTCAAAGCCACTTTTCTTCACGGAAGTGTCACGTTTATTTCAAGTAAGTGATCTTTCAACTCAAAATACATTTTTTTGGTTAACTAGCCTTGCGTTCGCTATATAGTGGGTGAAGGTCACAAAGACAACTCGGCAGATTTTAAGTGTTTCCCCCTGACTATCCTCGATTAAGTTTCCCTCAGGACTTTTGTAAAAGCCAAAATATGACCACACCTCAAATTTGGTCCTTTTAGAAGGCTGAAAAATCTCCCGGCGCTGTCACTGCCTTCCGCCATTTCTTCACTCTGCCCCTGTGCCAGACTGATGCTGGCCGGACGGGATTTACAGTGAGTTTTCAAAATCGCAATAATCAAACACTATTTTAATGGTTATTACATTTTAAACGATAATACTAACAGTCGGTTTATTTTATCATGGTTTATCGTGAAACCGGCAATCTCATCCCTGGCGTTCATATATTTTATGTCAAATTGTACATAATTCATAAATAGTTTTTTAATTATGATCACAGGCCTGCACTTAAACAGTTAACTAACATTGAGTGCAACAGTGTTCACAACTTATTTTTAGTAAGACTTTGTTCATTTAACATCTCTCTGCAGAGAGAAACCTAATGGAATTGGCTTGTTTTGTGTTTAAGCTCTCAGGCTTTTAGTTCAGTCATTCAAGTCTTGTTTAATGGATGCTCAGATTATATTACAAAGGGAACTTCATGTGTCTTCAAGCTAAAAAGGAAAAATGTGGTTAATTGACCCTTAACGTTAATTGTTTAGGGCAAGTTGACATTCTGCGTTCTTAACACTATTTTAAACCGTTTTCTTTTCTTTTTTCGAGCATGTGCACAGTCCATTGCGCTACAGCTCTGACACACCCATATTTATCTGAACCAAATTTCTTGATGCTGGTTTATTGAAAGAAGCTCATGGGTTGTTTTTTACTTAAACACCCATGTATACTGCTTGAATGTATTGTGTATAAAGACTCTTCAGATCAGATGATCAGCCCAGCATTATTTGCCTAGCACCAGAAAGGAGAAGAGGGAGATGAATTTATTAAGTGAACAGTCAGAGAGATCACGCTCTGCTTGTGAAGGCCTGGAGATTCCCAGAATTTGAGCAGGAAGGAGCTAATGCCTAGCAACCGTGCCACAAAGAGCGGAGAACTGTGAGCTGCTAGAGCAATGAATGCAGAAACCCAAAGGACGATTGAATCGGGAGCAAGAACTTAAGTCCGTTTGATCACACGCAGGATCTTAGCATTTTAAAGTAAATTACTTGCTTATGATTTCATAATGCAGTTGAGAGACCGTAAATTTGGTTAGGCGAAGACCGACCTAAAAAATGAGACCAGCAGAGTGGACAGACGGAGACAGATGTGCACTGTTGTAACCTAGGTCTCAGCTGCAGCAACAAAACCGAATTATTCTTGTCTCCACTGTGAACCTGTGTGCCTTAGACCATAATGACCATAACTCAGTGAACCTCAGCCAGACACACTGGCCCCAGATCAGGATTAGACACCTGAGCTCTCTGGCACATTGCTGTACTGTATTGGTGCAACTCTCATTAGCGTAGCCAATGCTGTCATTCACACACCCACGCTTTCCCTTAGATGAGGGACCGCAACCGTGTGATGTGTTGAGGTGTTCGGACAGCAAAAACACCTGATACCAGGCCATTTGCACACGTGCAGGCCTTGAGTTAACGTGCTATGGACAATATATTTGGTAGAGTTTAATTTTATTGTTTATCCCATTTCTTCTCTTTTTGCATCCGTTTTCATCGGTGCTCACTTAAAGTGAATCTTTAAAAGCACTAATAATTGAATACATATTTTTTTTATGCTGTACATTGTGATGCCTAAATTCACTTGTAGCCTTTTAAAATTATTGATTTTTGTTTATAATTTTATTTTTAATTCATATAATTTATTTTAAAATATTTTAATATCATTTATTGAAATTGTGCGTGCCTAAAAACTACAAATGTGATGGTGATGCTGATAAATTGTGGCTATCAATGTTCTTAACCGTTTTTTTGTTGTTGTTGCCAAGATGTACATATGGCTTTGGACATTAGCTCATAAAGGGAAAACGGGCTAAGTTTAATTGATAGTATGCTGAAAATCCAGGCCATAGTGCAAAACACTACTACTGTCCCAGTGGGATCACTGGTAACGTTTAAAATTAGTTTTGTGGGAGATGGCATATGAATTTCAGTTCTGGGACCTAAAAAGGATCTGTAACCATAAGTGGATAAATCAGAAAGATGTTGCATGCCTCAATGTGTAGCTCGTTCACGATTCTTTAAAAGAGATTTTTGCTGGTAATCCATCACACGACTTCTTTTCAGCTGAGCGCTGCTCATGCGATGAACTTTGTCTTTTGCTATGGTTTAAAACGCATTCCGTGGAAGTGTCGCCAATGCCTGATGTTTTATTCACAATAACTAAAACACACACGGCCACATCCTGCAGGTGCACAATACTAGTTGTGTGAATACTAATACACAATAGATGTGTTGAGTCACACAGGCATTCAGTTTCCCACATGGGCCGTCCCATCTCCTGTCTGTCCTCTAAGGGATTGCGCACAATATGAGATCACACAGCTCGCGTTTATGTTCAATTGTTTATTAAAACTTTTTAAATAATCTTGATTTAATACTCATTATGATATATTAGCATCTACACCAATGAAAGATAACTGCTGTGGTGTAATGTTCCCAATTGTTATAGAATTAGAACAATTATTCAAACTTGTTGTTATAGTAGGGACCTATATGAAATATTACTATTGTACAGTATGATGTCTATCGGCGAATAGCACAATTTTTATTTCATGTTTTAATTTTAACAATAAACTTCTGTTGTGTAGCACTGTAATCTGAATTCTGTGCTTCTCTTTGAATTATAACGCGATCTCATAAGTAATACAGCGCAGTCATTGCACTGAAACCGTTTATTCTCATAAATAATTCAGAGAAAAGCTTAGAAACTGATGCATACTCTCTATCCAGTGAAACATTCGTTTTCATTTTGTGACATCAGTTCAATTTAGATTTTTAAAGCAGAAAAAATGGCTTCAAAAAACAACAACAAAACACTTTCCCCTTAAAGGGATAGTTCACCAAAAAATAAATTATCCCATGATTTACTCACACTCGAGCCATCCTAGGTGCATATGACATTCTTCTTTCAGACGAATAGAACCTGAGTTATGTTAAAAAATGTCCTGGCTAATCCAAGCATTATAATGGCAGTGAATTGCAGTCCCAAAATGTGTAGCCCAAAATCATGCATGCATCCATAATAAAAGTAATCCATACTAACAATTCACCAGACCGCCTTCCATATTCAACTTAAGAAGAAAGTGTAACAAGTGTTACGCTACGTCCGACGTCATTGTCGCTGTGTAATGGATGGATGCACTTTTTTGGCTTCAAATTTTGGGCTGCCTTTCACTACCATTATAATGCATGGAAGAGCCAAGACATTTTTAATATAACTCCTGATTGTGTTCATCTGAAAGAAGAATGTCATATAAACCTATGATGGCTTGAGGGTGATAAAATTATGGGGTAATTTTTTTTATTTTTGTGTGAGCTATCCCTTTAATAATCAACATAATGAGTGATATTGTTTTTTAAGTAATGTGCAAAACTACATGTTTGTGATCTCAAGAAAAATTGTATTTAATTGACCCATGTTTAGGAAGTTCATCTGTATTTTCAAATTAACTTGCTAAACATGCAGTAGCAGCAAAAATCTCTCAACTGAAAGCTGCAAACTGATGTGTGACTAAAGTTTGAAAGGCTGCCGTCTCCGTAAAATGTGGGGGATCTGATTTAGCATGTTTTAGGTGTTGACACCAGCTGCTCAAGTGTGACGACGTCTCTTCACTTCAAAAAAGTGGGTGTGAGCATGTTGCACGTTGACAGGTGTGCTAACACCAGGATTTTGAACTCAGTAGAGCATCTTATGAGATACTACCACACATTTCATCTCATTGTTATCTTCAGATACTATTTCAATGGCAGCATTACATGGTGTGTTTAGAGTTGTTGTTAAAGAGAGTCTCAGACTGACGTCCGGAGGGCAGCGCTGCATGTCATGTGACACAAAACACATGCTTTATAATATATGCAAATGTGTCAGTCTAACGTGTGCATGTTTGTTTTTGAGAAGGTGCTTGTGGGAGCTGGCCGCGTATGGCCGTTATGTATTGTGTGCTTATGTAATGTTCAAATGAGGGAGTTAGATGTCAAATGAGTAGCATGCCCCCACAGGCCCTTGGAAAATTCACTGATAAGACCTCGTTTCCTGTTTGTGAAGCACTCCGACATCTCCATTAAAGGCCAAACTTGATAAACACCAGGTCTGGGAGAGAATGGAATGCTGAAGATCGAAAGCTAAGTCAGCATTAGTTGTTACTGGAAGTATAGGCTGCACACACACACTACGGAGTGGGCATTAGCGCTAAAACTCTGACTAGGCGGAGTGAAAAAACATTGACTGTGAGCTTGCTTTCCTGTCTGAAATGGGTGTCGTGGGTATGTTGTTTTTTTAACCCTGTTTGTTTTGTGTTTCTGTCACAGGTGCTGGAGAATCGGGGAAGAGCACCATCGTAAAACAGATGAAGTGAGTGAACAACTAATTTCACTCCTCGAATTCTCTTATCCTCTTTCAGACACGTGCCAGCTTTTAATGCTAGTGTGGGTGATATGAGAGAGAACAGCTGTTAAAAAAAGAAAACACACACACATGCTCGTTCACATGGCACTTTGGGAGTTTTTTTTTGCCCCTTCACTGATTAATGAACTCAAATTGCACACACTCGTACAGAAACCCCAGAAACCCCTCTGTGTCTGCTGGCTAGTGAACGTGTTATTCAGTTAGTTTAAAGGCACAATATGTACGACTTTTGGATTAAAATATCCAAAAACCACTAGAACAGTGTTACTGATTTTGTGGACTTGTGTACTTGCATTATCCCTAATGTTTCTAAGAATGTTTAAATCCAGAGAAATAAGCAATTTTAACCAGGACACGACCCATGTCTGTGTCTCGCCTATCAATGACGTCATACCCGCGTTACCTTCGATTTACTGTTTTAACCAAGGGGGTAATCTAGCACCCAGAAAGTGTACCTCCCATAGGGGCGGCCATTGCTAACCAAGCCATCACCTGCTGTTAGCATCCCATTGACTCCCATTCATTTTTGTGTCACTTTGACAGTGAATAACTTTACATCTGAGGCGTTTAAAGACTAAATTTTTCCATTGTTTATTTCTAAAGAAACACGACAATGTATAAAAGGCTCCATTACCTTGTATCTTACACTATCGCCTCATAGAAGCTGTTTTTGTAAAAATAGGCCAAAAATTGCTTGGTAACCAACACGACTCTGTCGCGCAGCAGAGAAATTACCGTATATATAGGAGGAGATGCTCGCAGGCAACCTTTTACTGTATATGAGACAGTCGGGGGGGACGTGGAGACATAAAGTTCGATAAAGTCAATGGAGAAGAATGGGGAGAAGCCCATAGTGAGCCAAAAGCAACGGAACAAAACATTTAAACAACATGATTCAGATTTCACTTTCCACAACTACTAGAAGACTTACAACTGTCAGTCAGGTTGCTCACGTCACATCTACGTTGTCAAGCTCAGTCTGAAGCTGCGCAGTTTGCTTAGCCATCAGGAAGTGGAGGCTTCTAATTGACTTCACTTTTTGCCGTTAAAGTCTATGGGGTCGCTGTGTCCATTTCTTTTACTGTCTATGGTTTTATTTTGTAGAAACCATGGAAACATCAAATACACTTTAATATATTATGTTTCATTATAGAGATGAGCTGCTGTTTGAATACATTAATCGACGGAAAATCGTCATTGTTATACATCTCAACACAGTTAGTCTTATAGTTTAAATCTTGTTTTCTTGATTTATCGCGAGTACCATGCTTAACCATGCCTAATATCGATCTAGCTCACTGCAGTGTGAACGAGTCTCGTATCATCTGCCGAGCGAACGCACAGAGTAGCATTATA
Organism: Pseudorasbora parva; assembly: GCF_024679245.1. Lineage (NCBI taxonomy): Eukaryota > Metazoa > Chordata > Actinopteri > Cypriniformes > Gobionidae > Pseudorasbora > Pseudorasbora parva. Next base: position 32,882,225 of record NC_090193.1, read on the forward strand.
ACATAACTTTCAACACACTCAAATTATGTATTTAATATGAAAAATCAGCGCTGTCACCTCACATATGTATGAGTGGAAAAGCAGAAGCGGTCGCCTGCCCATAATAAAAGCTCTGCAAAATGAAGATTTGTTTTTAATAAGTGACCTCAAGAGGCAAAAAAAATGCATATTATGGCTTTAAAGTCGCAACATTATTGCGAAAATGTTATTGTGAAAAATAAAATGGATTATTGAAGAAGAAAAAAAGGTTGCTGATTGGATGAAGGCAGATCTGAATGCAAGCTTGAGGTCCATTGTAAGAAAGGGACGAGGTTTAGGCAGACAAAATTATTGGAGAAATCCAACGTATATTACCATAGAGAAGTCTGTCGTTTAGCTTAAAGATCGAGTAATGACATTTTGATGTTTTTATTTTATTTTTATGAAATGCAGGCATGGATTAATTACTAACAATAAGATCAATAAAACATGCCTTTTTGAAAATATATGGGGTGAATTTAATTAGTGCAAGGTTATTTTATGCTAAAAGAAAAGTGATCATGGAAGACTTGCTATAGCACCCCTTGTGATGATAATTACACTTGAAATCGTGTTTGTGTATTCGAATAGTATTTTGAGATAAGAGGGAACGCCTCAAAACTGAGCAAGTTTCCTACCTAGACAGCAATTTTTGGCATCATATGATTGATTAAATGTTACGACCATAACACTAATGGCTAAAAATGTTGTTAATTTATAAGTCATTTTAGCTCTCACACTCATAAACCGTTGTGGATGTGGGATTGTGTGTGAAGTCAGGCCCCTGGAAGCATTTAATACTGTTTATCTGACCCTGACCTCTGCCGCTCTTCTAACGTCTCTGTTTCCCAAATTAGTTTTGCACTCTGATGGAAAATGTGTACTACTCCTTAGCATGTATGAATGCATCCCGTCACGCACGCACTCTGATCTGGGGCACTAGCAACATTTTATTACAATAAAAAATTACTCTAGAAACTAGTTGCGCTTAGTTATATCGGAGCAAATCCCTTTAGGTGTTTTGTATGCCATCTGTGTGTCATTTGAGTGATGCAGTCAGCTGGCTCTCCTACATCCTCATGAGCCAGAGCTGACAATATTAATAGTCTGACAAGACTATTCCCATCAGCACTTCAAATCCATTCAGCATAAATTCCATCCAATGCAAAGGCTTGTCAATTTAAATACATTTTATATTACATCTAAATGCTGAAATCTAATGTTTTCAATCTTTTTGTGCCATTCTGATCCTTAAAATGAATATTTAACATTTATATTAATTTATTTTTACATTAATGTTCAAAGTTTTGGTTGGTAAGATTTTGTTTATATTGTGAAAATTGGTGTAATTTAAATTTTATTACAATTTGAAATACGGTTGTCTATTTTAGTTGGGGACCAAAATATTTTAGCATCTGCAGTGGTCGGTATATATCATAAATGGTCTAAAGAAGGAACAGTGGTGAACCGGCGACAGGTTCATGGGCGGCCATGACTGGTCCTAACTTTTTAAAATCAGTTACATAAAATGGTATATCATTTCAATTTGAATTAGAAAAGTAAGACTGATTATGTTTTGACTAATTCCAAGTTGGACAAATTAGTGCTTAAGACACAGTCTTGACATAGTGGCTAAGTTTATGCAACTAGCCCCTGATTGATTGACCGTCTGTGTGTCCGTTTTGCAGGATTATCCATGAGGACGGCTACTCGGAGGAAGAGTGCAAGCAGTATCGAGCGGTGGTCTACAGTAACACCATCCAGTCCATCATGGCCATCATTAAAGCCATGAGCAACCTAAAGATCGAATATGACGACAGTGGCAGAGCGGTGAGTACACAAAGCATTCCCTCAGCAAATAAATCACATACTCTGAGGTGGGTGTGTGTGTGTGTGTGTGTGTGTGTGTGTGTGTGTGTGTGTGTGTGTGTGTGTGTGTGTGTGTGTGTGTGTGACGCTGTACAGAGGCCCACCAGCCTCAATGATTCTCAAGAAACATTATTATCAACGTTGAGAACAGAACAATAATTTTTTCAGGAAGTTAAAAAAGTGTATATTTGAAAGAATATATTTAAATATTATATATTTATATTTAAAGAATATAAAACTTTAGTAATGTATTTACGGTCACTTCTGATTTAATGCATCCTTTCTGATTAAAAGTATTAACTTCTATCAGAACGTCTATCAGCCTGAGAATCTCCATAATGCAACTTTGCATTCTGTCAGAATGATGAAACTTGTGCACTGACTTACAAAAATTGCATAAAGCCAGGCAATCAACTTACAAATAGTGATTTTAGCCTTCTCTTGTCCTCCTTGTTGTGTGATATCCATTAGATTCTCACACAAACCGTCCACTGGCCATCTGAGAGACTACAGATCAGTTATGCCACAATAAATCTTTTTTATTCTGCTGTCTGCACTGATCCTCAAAACCTGCAAAGTTAGAATGCTAGCTTGCTATCTAGGATGTCTAGAGAACAGCCTGAAGGCAGCAGTATGTTCAGCGCATCTGATCCACCTGAGGCTTTGGAGAAACACTGATCTCTATCAGCACAGATTTTAGAATCAGTGGTAGTCTAGATTTATAGTCGTTCACTGAATCTAGAGGGTAAACACTATCTGAATGGAAGGAAGTAGAATGCAGGAGTCTCGAGACGTGTTATTAAAAGTCAAAGTTCTTTTAAATTGTCACAGCATCTTAAAAAAGCAGCCCTCATGGTGCAGAAAATAAAGTGACGAATGTGGCTCCTTTAAAACAATAGACTTTGTGTGTGTGTGTGTAGTTTAATTAGGCGGGTGAAAGGAGAGATGGATGATTGTGTCTCTGCTCTGGGAATAGAGCTGTAAAGTGCTGTGAGAGAAGCTAACAACATCTCTCCATCATGTTTAATTAGAGAGAGAGAGAGAGAGAGAGAGAGAGAGAGAGAGAGATCTGTTGGAGACATTCCTCAAGTCTCTCTCTCTCTTTCTTTCTTTCTTTCTTTCTTTCTCGTTTATGATGTTTTTGATTAAGAACGTGCTAAACTATGTATTTTAAAGTCAATAAGTCAGTGGTTCGTCTGAACAACTAGTTGAGTAGTCTGATAAGGAATCCCTTTAAGCTTAGTTCAGAGTCATGTCCACCAAACTAGTCATGTTTATAGTTTTGAATCAAAATATGTATTTATGTGAACTGTAGATCCGAAGGTTTATTTTCCATAGAATGGAGTCAGACTATAGGCTGCATTTACACTGGCACAAATGTTTTTTTTGGGGGGGGGTTTTGGCGCATCTGACACAGATTCGGAATTTGTTGCACAACTAGATTACAAATAATCAGATTTTAACACAACAAAGATCAGATTTTTTTCACATCTGATCTGAGCCACTTCTAAATGTGAAAGTTAAATCAGATACATATCTAGTATCTGGACTTCCGACGTACATCTAAACATGTATATCTGATTCCCCTTGGAATTCCAAGTCACCACAAGGCAAGGGGGGGCACGTTTGCCTTTGAAGATAGCTTTTAATGTATTATGGAGCAGTGCCTGTATGATAAAATAAATTAAAAGTACAGTTATTTTCCTGTATATGTCTGTGCTGCAAAACATAACATCTGTTTTTTTGTCCATGCTGCCAATAAACATGGCCACCGGACACGAATTACATGTAAGGGATAATGTACACCCAGCCGGTTGTTATCCCAGAATAAACCCCGACAGAGTGATCAGGACCCCGATCCGAAGCGGAGGGGTCTTGCATCACTCTGAAGGGGTTTATTCTGCGATAACAACCGGCTGGGTGTACATTATCCCGCTTATTACACGGCTACTAATCTCAAATAAATAATTATTAGACACAAAATATTGTCTCGAGATTAAATATTTTATTAGCTCTTACGCAAAGCTTCCGCGAAGGAAAACAGTTCCAATCTGCTTTAAGCCTTTATCTATTGCTGAAGATTTGCCATATGCCCTTGCTTAATGTTGAAAATGAATGCTGAAAGGGTTAGTTCACCCAAAAATGAAACCAAGCCTATGATTTACTCACCCTCAAGTTATCGTAGGTGTATATGACATTCTTCTTTCAGACAAATACAATCGGAGTTATATTTAAAAAGTCCAGGCTAACGTTAATCCAAGCAGTTGTTGTAGTGGTGTTTGAAGTCCATAAAAAAATGCAGCTGTCCGTCAAATAACGTGCTCCACACGACTCCGATGGGTTAATAGAGCCTTCTGATTCGAATCGATGCGTTTGTGTAAGAAAAATATCTATATTAAAAACGTTATAAAGGAAACCTGCCTTGAAGTCTTCCATTGTAACCCATGGCTGCTTAAGCCACAAGATGGCGCCAGCGTTAAGCATAGAAGTAGTACCGGTCAAGATAACTCATAGTACCCGTATGAGCGGGTGTTATCTGGAAATAACGTACCGCTGGAATGCGCGATTGACCAATCAGAATCAAGTATTTCACAGAGCCGTGTAATAAAAATAATTAAAGCACAGCCATTCAAACCAGAAGGTCTACCGTAATAAAACGATCACCGACGATCATTCTGGGCGGGAATTAATGTAAACACAGATATCGGATACCAGTCGTGTCTAAAGTAAAAACAGGGGGGCCAAAAGATCAGATATGAACAAAACATCGGATCTGTGCATTTAGACTTGCAGTGTTAACGCAGCCATGGATATCTCTACAGCTGACACAATCTTTTTTGGGGCTCTTTAATGTGACAAATTGATCATCTCTTCTGCTTTACTACTAGTTATAGCATGAAATAAACATAAATGAACATCAGAAGGTATGTAGGAAAGATATCGTACAACTTACTGAAATCCTAATCATGTCTCATGTAGTCGCTCAAACACCGTTTCAACTGCAGAAAGACGTTAATACAGCTTGTAAACAATGTCACAAAGTCACATTTACCTCAGAAAAAACATTCAATGTCCAAAAACTCGTTTGTCAGCTAGAAAAATTTACTTAGAGGAACATTTTGCTAAATATATGCACTATATTGCATAGTCATTGTATTTTTATTTAACCTGATCTTCAATTTTTAATGTATGTTTTATGACAGCTACCATTGGAATGGAACTGTTAATATTTAAAAAAAATAAACAAAAGAAGAAACATAATTGTCATTAACTCTTTCCCCACTTGCATTTTTTTTTTAAGTTACCAGCCACAGCCAGTGTTTTTGATCATTTTCACAAAAGTTTCATGGCCCCCAGAATATTTTGTTGTATGAATATCTAAACATGTAATATATCAAAATAGATCGGATTCCAATCTATGATCAAAACAAAAACATTGATGGAGTAGATTGAATCCATCAACACCCATAAAGTTTGCACAGTCCTATAGCTCATCCTGGGTTGACATTTCATTCAGTAACATTAGGCAGTTTTTATTTATATGCTGTTGATGTTTATATATGCATATGATTACATATTTTATCACTTGTGCCTATTAGTCTGCATAAATAACTGCAAGACTTAATGTACAGATCTGTTTTTACACGACTTGTTTTGTTCCAGTGTTTTCAGTGTCTCAGGGCAGTTCAGTTCAGAGTAAAGGCTGCTCCACACAAACTCATCTTTGCATCTGCTCTGAGTTTGGGTCGCTCATAATGTGCATTTGGGAATGCAACATGTGCCAACCATCTTCCCAAACTTGTAATAAGAAGCGCTTATAAACCGACTGTTTGCTTTCCGCAGTTCTCTGCCAAAATAAAAGCTTTAAAAAAGCCATAAATATTAGTATTATGTTTTTACAGTTTTACTGTACTATAAAAAAATTATAATTGCATTTTAAATCTCGGCTTTTATCCGAAAAATTGCTAATTAGATCCCCTGAATCGTGCAGCCCTGCTGTTTTATACACGATGATTTCAGGCATGTAGTAGAAAGTGAAGAGTATTCCAAAAAAAAAAAAAAACAAGATCATCTAAATACATTAGTAGACCTCACAAATCACCATCTTTAGCTGTCCCTATGTTTGATTTGAGTATGCTGCACATCGTCCAGTGTGCCTTTTAAACCATATGAGTGAGTGCATGTGTTAACCATATGTCACAATTTGAGCAGTGTGCTTAAGACACGTGGAAAGCAGCATCCCATGGGGCTGATCGCTGTAACTCCTCATTTTTTTCCCTCTCTCTCTCCTGCTCTCTTCTCTTGAGGCTGTAAATCTTTTAAAAGGCCTGTAACCATTCTGTCCTATCTGTTCATATCTGTTGGCTTTTTTCCCTCCACCTAGTAAAATAACTTATAATATTCCTGTTTTGAAATAGATATTCAAGCATTCCTTGAATTTACAAGCTGCTTAACTTCTGAATTGCGAAACACTGTGTCGTTTCACCTTTACGGTGTCTGTATAATCTACAGTAGCACACAGTTTAAGAATTCATCACGTCCCCTAGAAGCGCAGGGTCGGTCGAGTCACACGTCTCTCAGCCCATCACTTCTGCTCATGGCTCCCATGTTCCGCCCCAGGGCTGACTTCCTGTGACCTAGTTCAGCTCCATGGTGGGAGGGGTTTTGGCTTGACACTCCATTCCTTCAACATGCTCTCTGGGAGGAGAGAGACAGATATGTAGGTAGACGGTTATTTTTGTAGTTCTGAGAGATCCGCAGAGGAAAACATGTAGGAGACCGACAGTCAGGCTGCAAAGACAGTCGTCAAATGGATGGAGACTCAGATATGATAGTAGAATCTAGAGGGTAGAGCTAGTCAGAACTGGTTCATAGGCTCCTTCCCTCGAGCTGTGTTTTTCTCAGGGGATAATGCATAGCTCACATTTGTATACTGCACTTTTAACCTGCCTGGCAAATAAATCTCTAAATCAAGTAACCCCCTCCAAAACACACACACACATGTGCGACGCACAGCAAGAACAGCAAAAACGTCCCCACTCCCAGAATGCCACCATGTAACTGGTAGGTCCTCATGATATTGGATGTCTAGGAAATGCAAAATGCTTTCTCAACTGGTCTCTCTCTCTCTCTCTCTCTCTCTCTCTCTCTCTCTCTCTCTCTCTCTCTCTCTCTCTCTCTCTCTCTCTCTCTCTCTCTCTCTCTCTCTCTCTCTCTCTCTCTCTCTCTCTCTCTCTCTCTCTCTCTCTCTCTCTCTCTCTCTCTACATACACACACATTATCATTCATGCTTGAATGGACAAAAACACTAAATGATTTCTCTTCCTGTCTTGAGTGTCCTCGAAAGCAGTCTTAAATTAGTTAAAAAGTGTTAATTAAATGAACATAGAAAAAGTGCATGAGGTCTTAGTTACAGCAGCTTAATAGACCTGCTGCTGTCTGTCATAAATGTTAATCAATGAACAAGACAAAGAGAAAATTACTCACTGCTCTCGGCTGAACAACTTTTCTAGCTTTATTAAGTATTAATCTATATTCAATTTATAATTCATGCAGTGACAGTTTGATCATTCAGTTTCTGTATATTTACCTGTTAAACCTACTTGAAAATCTTAAAGCACTGTTTACAAGATTACATGGGTCAAAAACAACAAAAACAATTTTTTATGCACTTAATGCTAAATCCGAACCGGCCCGACAGTATGAAAATGACAAAACCCTTAGCGTTGAGCATTAAAATATTAAAAGCACCGATAAATGTGACATTTATTACAATATGTTTGTGAAGATTGTTTTAAGTTCACTTAAATAAAAAATAAATAAAAGCCGCTTGTTATATTTTAAAAATCCTATTAAATGTTAACATTATAGCTTTCAATTATACTGTAATGTTGAATGGCTATAATGAATGGCTAAAATTGAGAATACTGGCCTTCATTCATAGTAAATCATGTAACTAAATGTTGTGCTATTTATTCTAGAAAAATGTGTGGTTAATTAGTTAATTTTTTTAATCAATCGACAGGACTATATATATAATGTATGTGTGTGTGTATATATGTGTGTGTGTGTGTGTGTATATATATATATGTGTGTGTATATATATATATGTATATATATGTGTGTGCATGTTTGTCTGTGTTATTTTTATTATGTGATTTAATGAAAAAATAAACCAGTTTTAGAACATTTTAAATAAATATTTATAATGTATATGCCTTGTGTTTATTTGTGTGTGTACTATTTTCTTTTTATCTGTGTGTTAATGTGGATCTGTGTATTTGTTTGTTTTCTAGGATGATGCCCGTCAGTTGTTTGCCCTGGCCGCGGCGGCAGAGGAACAGGGCATCCTGCCTGATGACCTGTCGAATGTCATCACCAGACTGTGGGCTGATGGAGGGGTACAGAGCTGCTTTACCCGCGCCAGAGAGTACCAGCTCAACGACTCCGCTGCATAGTGAGTTCTCACTCTGTTATTGGTCAGAAACTATATTGACTTTTGACCATTTGTCAATATTCATAGAAGGCAAATATCATGGCTCATAATGCTCAGCCTGTCAGATGATAAATATGCATTTACAGATGGAACAGGGTGGTGCATTATAGCACTGTGGGTATCTTTCTTGGAATATAAATGTATTTTAATATTCAAAAGTTGTATATAGGCACCAAAACCACTCTGCTATAGATCAAAATAATATAAGTGACTTTCTAAATGAACAGCTAAACTAAAGCTGACACTTACCCAAGAGTCAATTTAAATTCAAAAGGGATAGAAAGATGAAATTGTGTGATGAGAGCGGGTAGGATCAGATCGATATGTCAAAGCGAGCAGAAACTCTGGCATTAACAGTTAACGGTCCGTTGAGAAACCAATTGCTATTAAATGGAGGGTTGGCCTGGGTCAGGATTTCCATGAATTTTCCCATGCTTGATGCACTCAGAATCAATCAGGGGTAGGCGGAACAGTCCCTCACTAGGGGATCACAGTCGATTTGGCCTTAAATTAGGAAATGAATTATGATGTCATTTGCTGGTGGGAAAAGAGATTGGTGAAGGATAACGGGAGTTCTAATCTTAGTTTTCATAATATTTAGTTGTGTTTGCTAGGTTCAGCAGATGTTTATGTGAGATTTTACAGCCTGTGTGTGGGTGGGTGGAGAGAAGTGTGGTTTCACAGAGGCAGCCACTCCTTCCCCACCCGCAGAACAGAGGCTAAAATATCTGTCAAAAACAAAAACTAAACCTCCTTTTAGAGAGATGCTCTCTATAGATATTATAATTAGCTTATATTAAAACCAATAAATAAAAATAGAAACCCGCTAGATACACACTAGCGTTCAAAGGTTTGGAATTCAAAGTTTTTTTGTTTTTTTTTGTTTAAAGAAAGAAATGTATACTTTTAATCAGCTAGGATGCATTAAATAGATCAAGAGAGACTGGTAAGTCTTACTTTGTTACAGTCATAAAATAATACTGAAGAACAAATTTGTATTACTTTTCTTATTATTATCCATCATTATTGTAAAATAATCCCTGACAGGATATTTAGGACACCGATGCTAAGGCGTCTACGTGCCAAATAAATAAATGATTATGAAATATAGATTTCAATTTTTAAATTGTTATAAAGTGAGAAGAAAGAGATTGCAGAGTTATGAGACATAAATAAAACTTTCACAGCTATATTAGCTTCAGACATTAGGTTTCAGCATTCAAATTCATCCCAAAGGTGTCTAATGGAGTTTAGGTTGGCACTTTGTGAAGGCTTGTGGAATTCTTCTGCCTCAGACTTGGTCGGCCCTTTCTTTATGATGCTCATGTACAATCCATCTTTTGTTAGAAAACTGTCCTCCCAAAACTAAGTTAGAAGCACACAGATCTCTAGAAAGCCAATGTATGATGTAGCATTAAGATTAGTCTTCACTGGAACAAAGGGGCCTGGAAGTGGAACATATTTTTGGCCAAGTTTCCCAAAATCTTCCCAGCCTCTTAACCAGATTCAGACGTCAAGCACCGCTCCTGTTCCAGTAAAAAAACAAAAAAAAAAACAAAGACAAACTTCCTGTGCATCAAAGACAAGACCATATTTTTGTCTCTTTGCACAGAGCTTGTCATACACACTTACCAGTAATGTGTTCAGAATAACAATACTAGTAGTGTCTACATCAGTAAATAGTATGCATCTGATGTTTTATACTAGTGTGATATTTTGAACAGCCACTGTATTAAGCGCCTAGCGTTGGTGTATTGTTCTCATTAGAGATCAGTGTCAGACTGTACTCTTGGCTTTGATAAACTCTAGCTGCGTTTATCAGAGACATGACTTTAATTCCCAGAACCTTAAATGATAGCAGGTGGTCATTAATCTCTCTCTATACACAGTCAGCACAGCCCATAGTCCTGCACCCTACAGGCTAGATATTTCATTGCATAAATCAGAGCACACCACGGTACTTAAATGTGAATAATAAAATAAGTCTTCAAGAGAGCCCTCCCCCAAAACAAAGCTCACTCATGCCGAAATGTGAAACTAAATGTTTTTTTGAGGGGTTTTTTGGTCGCAGTAGGTAAGAACTACAAAGGTCGCTCTAAGCCATGCTTTGTGAAGAGGGATTATCAGCAATTTTCAATTCGATTTAGATTGTGCTTGATTGTTTTGTGCCTGAGGATTCCAGTGGAGTGCGAGTGTCTGTGGGGAGCCGCACAATATTGAGAGACTGCTCTCAGGACTGATAAACATTTAACAACTACAGCCCTGGTTACGCCTGGTAATAAAGGAGCAAAAGGTGATTCTCTACAGAAACATTTTTTGTCATGCTGGTTGAAAGTCTCATTATATCTTGATAACAATGTTAAGGGGTTTAAATATATTTTTATAAATGTATATTGTGTTTGGAATATGTAGGACCATCAAATGCACTTGGTTACGTTGGTTATTGTAGTACTGTTACTCACTGTACTGTAAAGTTTTCTCTCTGGTGAATGACACATTTTGTAATCCAATAACATTGTCTCTGGTTGTTGTGTGCGTTCATGTGCTTTGGAGGATGCGTGGCTTTGGACGGCTGTTTGGACGGAGGGTTTGTATGATTTCATTTCGAATGCTAGCAGGCTAAAGCTGGCATTTCCCAGATGACCTATTCCACCTTTAAAATCGATCGGATCACAAGTGGACAACGTTATATACATGTGTTAAAGGGGTCTTAAACTTTTTGAGCTTGTCCACTTTCGACCACTTCCAAAGATGGTTGAAAACGCACTTCACCGGATTGCTTTCGTAGTGTAAACGCTCATGTGGTCGAATGTGTTCAGTCACAAAAGGCCGCCTACTCTCTGCCTACTGACATTATTGGAAGTGTGCTAGCCAGATGGGACTTAAACTTTATATACACTTTTTTCACAAACTGTGATGATGCGTTTTAACCATAGACTGTAAAAAAATATGGACGTAGTGACGTCACCCACAAGATACTGAAGAGCCGTTTTGAAGTGTAAAGTAGAGTCGAGCTGGCTATTGCCATCTTTAGCAGCGCATCATCTCGTGTCACAACCGGATAATAGAAAATGGGCGAGACGTGGGCGGAGCTGAGGTGACGCGATGACTAACAGACAGCAGATAAATGGCTATCCACCTGTCAATCAAAGTGGCCACACCCTTAATTATGCAGAATTTTAAGGCTTTATATAATGTGAAGGAATAAGAAAATTCAACCCCGTCACAGCCTTATAGACCAAAACCACAATTTGCACCAGGCTGTAAACCATGTTTTTTTTCTGCTGTAAAGTTGGGCATTTTAACATGCCAGCAATGCAATGAGATTCTGTTCCCTTCTGGAGCCTGTCCCTATTGGCCAGTCAAGGAATTGCAGTTCAATACTTCCGTATTGGCTTCAACAGAAACTGGGGGAGGTTGCCGTTTGGTTTTAACAGTCCTCAATATCGTAAATCCTGCAGTGTTTTGCCTTTTAATTTTTACACTAATACTTTGTATTATATTTCTATATTATATTACATATTATATTATTTTGTATTATTATCAAATTACAAAAAATGAGTTGCTGCTGCTGTGGAGGTGTTTCTATTCTAATACAGCGTCTATGGGAGTGATGGAAAAAAAAAAGAAATCTCTTTTCACTGCCATTATCAATCTCACTTAGTTTTTCCCCTCTTTTTGAAAGTTGTGAAATCACTATTTGAGCAAATGGAAACACAAAAAATATTTAATGTATACTCTCATTCACTGCTATAAAATGTATCCCAACTGTGACGACTTCCACTTCTGATAAACCCAGAAATGTGAAAAGGGACTGTTGGCTGGAGACCCAAGTTTGGTTTGAAGACAAAAAAATGCACCACGCTCAGTGTTTTCTCCTGGTTTCTAACTGGTTTTTAGTGGCTATCATGGCAGAATTGAAACTTCTGTTTTTTCCCCATCGTCTTCTTTCATGTTCATATGTAAATTACGTGAGCTTATTTTGTCCCATTAAATTGAAAGATCTGAAAAAACATACAATTAGACCCTTCCCTCAAAGAAATCCGGACAGAAGTGGTTGAACGTGGACAAACGACACCAGTGTAAACAGGAATGTGATCTGATCGACTAAAACGCATCTTAAGGTGTAAACAAGGCTTAAGAAATAAAGTAGCTTGGAGGAACTTGTGTTGTTCTCTTGTGATTATTGATGACTTGAATTCTTGATTAGTCATGGAACCGTACGAATGAGTTGTAGTGAGGTGGAGCAATAACATTCAGCATTGCTGGCAGGAGTTCTTGCCTACGCAGCTTATCCAAGCTGTGTTACTGTGAGGCTTGATTGGCAGCTGAATGAAGATCTGCATTGTCACTGTCGCAGCCTCCTAGACTAAGGCGGTTCGTCTGTTCTTCTGTGTGCAGTCTAATCAGATTTCCAAACAGTCTTTTGCATAAGAACATCATCTACAAGGCTCGTTCACACCAATGCTGATACAACTGAGAGACAGAAGTGTGAAATATTTTGCATTAAAGGACAACTCCGGTGAGAAATGAACCTAGGGGTAATTAACAGATGGTTACAGAGTAGATCGTTCTCTATGGGGCACAGAGTAGTGAAATTAAATCGCTAGTTAATACCACTAACAAGGCTAAAAATAGCCTCACACTAACACAGTAGCATAACGAGGGTCCCAACATGCAAACCGAAGCATTGAGAACTTTGTAAGAGTACAAACAGTTTAATAAGAAGACAGTTTATAGACATAGTGCATTACGCGTTCACGGACAGGCGCCATCTTGGAAAACAGTCTCGACTCATCGAGCGACGAGAGCTCTGCTAAGTGATGAACTGTGACTTGGAATCTCATATGGTCCGTTGTTTCCGGAAGAAAACACTGAACACAACAGAGAAAATAAATAAATAAATAAAAAAATGTCCATGTTATTACATTTCACATACTTAATTCCTATCGACCAGCTCACTTAGAACAGCGCTCGTAGATCGATTCATCGAGACTGTTTTTCGAGATGGCGCCTGTCCGTGAACGCGTAAGGCACTATGTTTACAACGTATCTTATTAAACTGTTTGTACTCTTACAAAGTTCTCAATGCTTCGGTTTGCATGTAGGGACCCTCATTATGCTACCGTGTTAGTGTGAGGCTATTTTTAGCCTTGTTAGTGGTATTAACTAGCGATTTAATTTTACCACTCTGTGTCTACCCTGTGCCCCATAGACTAGTGTTATAAGCTAATCTGTTTTTAGAGATAAAACTCTTTTCATTCGATTTTCAAGAAAACGCATCCCAGAGAATGATCTACTCTGTAACCATCTGTTAATTACCCCTAGGTTCGTTTCTCACCGGAGTTGTCCTTTAAATTACCTAAAAAAATATTGAACATCGCTGGTGCCAAAATTCAAATATATGCACAGTATTTTTTTGCAGTAGTGAACATATTACAAAGTGTGTCTGGATAGTTAGAAGGGAATGCTATTAATGCTGTACAATTAATTAAGTATAATGTTTATAAAGAAGACAAAGGTATTATTAAAAAAAACGAATTTTGTTACCATCCTGTGTGTTTTGCAGTTATCTGAATGACATGGATAGGATAGCCAAAGCAGACTACATCCCAACCCAGCAGGATGTGCTGAGGACCAGAGTGAAGACCACTGGCATCGTAGAGACACATTTCACCTTCAAAGACCTACACTTCAAGTGAGAAACCTCTATGCACACGGATGTCTTTATTTCGCTCTGATTCAACAGCTTTTTTTATTTACACTCTCCAGTAGCTGCGCTAACGTGTGTTCACACACATTCACACTTCAAACAACTCATCTGCCATATCGAACAGCCTCCACTATTTCCGTTAGCTAGCAACACTCTTTAACACTCAATGGAATCAAGGAATTAATTCCATGCCATCCATGTGTTCTGGCCTGAGATTTTGGGATTAATTTCTCTTAAAACTGTTGCGGGCATCTGGTTTTAGGAGTTTATGGGATTTATAAAGGCTAGAATGATTCTCTTTGAATGCATCTGCTTTAATCTACAGAAGAAATGTCAGCCCAACCTTTAGAAAGATCAAACACAAGCCAGCTGTCCAAGATAGTCTATTACTTTATTTAATGACTTGTAAATCATATTATGTATCGTGTGTAAAAAAAGAAAAGAAAATGCCACATAAGAGGGAGGATGATTGCGGAATTTCCTAGAAATGCCAATGACGTCTTTCTAGGTCCACACGATTATAGAGACAAGTGTGTGATAGACAGAAATAAATGACTGCATCAGACAGGAAGTCCCAGCTCTTCCATCCACCCTCCCGTCTCATCCATCCTGCTTTCAACCTCTCCATTACCATAGAAACAAAGCCTAGACTCAAATGTCAACAAATGCCAGTGACACATGTGAATGTCCAGACCTAAAGAAGAGGAAAGGACATAATAAACCTCTCTAAGGGCATCAGAATACCGAGTCAGCATCCTCGATATTCTGCTGACAAAATATTGAAAATTTCCCACAAATTTACTGTGGACAAAAGCAAGCTCTGAGAAAATATGGTTTGTGGAAACTAGATGTAACCTAGAATGAGGAATATTGTCATCATTTACTAGCACTCAGGTCATTTTTATTGTCAAATAGGACAAATTGGCATCATAAAAACAGTCCATTAAAAAAGTGTACCTTATTTTGAGTCTTTAAACCAATATATTATACCTTTCCAAAGGTTTTGATAACATGCAATTCTTAATCTGTTGAGTTTAATATGGAGTTGGCCCACCCTTTGCAGTTATAAAAGCTTTGACTCTTCTGGAAAGGCTTTTCACAAGGTTTAGGAGTGTGTTTATGGGACTTTTTTGACCATTTTCCTAGAAACACATTTGTGAGGTCAGACACTGATATTGGACGAGAAGGCCTGGCTCACAATCTCCGCTCTAATTGATCACAAAGGTGTTCTATCAGGTTGTGGTTAGACGAGTCAAGTTCCTCCACGCCAAACTTGCTCATCCATGTCTTATGGACCTTGCTTTGTGCACTGGCGTGGAGTCGTGTTGGAACAGGAATGGGCCATCCCCAAACTGTTCCCACAAAGTTGGAAGCATGAAATTGTCCAAAATGTCTTGATATGCTGAAGCATTAAGAGTTCCTTTCTGTGTAACTAAAGGGCCAAGCCCAACCCCTGAAAAACAACCTCACACCATAACCCCCCTTCTCCAAACTTTACACTTGGCACAATGCAGGCAAGTACCGTTCTCTTGGCAACCGCCAAATCCAGACTCGACAATTGGATTGCCAGAGAGAGAAGCATGATTCGTCACTCTAGAGAACACGTCTCCTCTGCTCTAGAGTCCAGTGGTGGCGTGCTTTACACCACTGCATCCAACGCTTTGCATTGCACTTTATGTAAGTCTTGGATGCTGCTGCTCGGCCATGGAAACCCATTCCATGAAGCTCTCTACGCACTGTTCTTGAGCTAATCTGAAGGCCAAACAAAGTTTGGAGGTCTGTAGCTACTCAGCATGTGCTGACCCCGCTCTGGGATTTTACGTGGCCTACCACTTCGTGACTGAGTTGCTGTTGTTCCCATTTGCTTCCACTTTGTTATAATACCCCTAACAGTTGACCATGGAATATTTAGTAGTGAGGACATTTCACAAATGGACTTATTGCACAGGCGGCAACCTATCACATTATCATGCTTGAATTCACTGAGCTCCTGAGAGTGACCCATTCTTTCACAAATTTTGTAGAAGCGTCTGCAGGCATAGGTGCTTGATTTTATACACGTAGCCATGAAAGTGATTGGAACACCTGAATTTAATTATTTGGAGGGTTGTCCCAATACTTTTGCCAATATAGTGCATTAACTATTGCTATTGGTTAAGACATGGTTGGAGGACCTTTTCCGATTGTTTTATAATAATTTTTTTAAGACATTGATATATTAAACAGGCTGTTTTTTCTGTCTTGCTTTGTTAGTTGTTCAGAGCATTTTTATCATTGATTTCTCATATGTTTGTTTGTTTATACTGCTGACCATTTACATGTCTCCTCTCTCTCTCTCCACAGGATGTTTGATGTCGGCGGTCAGCGTTCAGAAAGAAAGAAGTGGATCCACTGTTTCGAAGGAGTGACGGCCATTATCTTCTGTGTGGCCATGAGTGCGTACGACCTGGTGCTGGCTGAGGATGAAGAAATGGTGAGAATAGCTTTTGCCCCAGATAGACATGTGCCGATTTTCGGTAATGCGATATATCCCGATAATGAATATGCTCGATATTGTTATTGTGGGCACTTCAAAATATCGTAAATAATAAATAATAAAATAATAATTTATTAACAATATATTTTATTTATTTATAATGCACTCAAGAATACTTTGCCCATCAACCGCATAAATGCTCAACGCCGCTGTATTCTGTGTCAAAGGGACACGTGTTGAGATGTAAATGAGAAGCTCAGTGTCAGCAGAGGGCGCTGATGAACTGCAGAATGCAGTGGTTACCCCGGAAAAACCCGCAAACGCCAGTGTAGTTTCTAAAACAGCCATTCGTTTTTTGTAATCTCAATGTTGTTCATCACAGCCTCAAATACTTAATTCTTAAAGACTTAATAGGCTATTTCTTTTCAAACTTAAAGATTTTTATGTTTTAATCTGGACTACAACATGCCCTAATGATTAGAATTTTTTTGATTTGTTATTGTTCAGTAAAACTTTGAGACATACGACTTCATTAGTTAACATGTTATTTAATTATTACCAAACTGACAATGAAAAATACTTTTTTAGTTAATTTCTTACTGTTTAATAACATTAAAATCAAAGTCAAAAGAACTTAATGGATCTAAGATAAAACTAACAATGATCAGTATTTCTTAACTAACATTACCAAAAACATTATACTTTCTGTAACAAATGTAGCTATTGTTCAGTTTTAGTTAATGCATTAAATAATGAGAACTTATTGTCATTTGTTACCTGTTGTTCTTTATAGCCTAATTCTTTTGTGCTTTAATCTGTTTGAAAATTTTACCTTTATAGCTCTGGAAAAAATTAAGAAACCACTTAAACTTGATTTCTGAATGTTAAGTGGTCTCTTAATTTTTACAGAGCTGTATATATCTTTGGTGCATGGTATTATTGTATTTAAACATTCAGTTATTTTTGTTATTACAAAATTAGTTCTTTAAGCTGTTATGCTATGACCACTTTTTTTGCAAATTATTTCAATATTATGATAATATCCTATACCTTGATAAAAGCTTCAGCAATTAATCGCAACATGAAAAATTGATATCGGCACATGCCTAGCCCCAGATCAGTTCATAATTCACTGTCCATGACCCTACTAAGAATCAAAGAGGCTCACTTGTACACTTCTGCACAATTTGTTTTGTTAATAGTAATAAATAAATAGCCTTAATTTAGTTCTACGTGACTACGTTTTACCCTTTTTTTATTTTTTGAATTAAATATGCTGTTTTGGTACCGCACCTTTAAGACTTCTTCATGTATGATACAGCATAAACTACTGTTCAAAAGTTTGGGGTTGGTAAGATTTTTGTTTTAATTTGATCAAAAGTAGTCAAAACAGTAAAATGGTAATACATTATTCTTATTATTCCTGTGATGCAAAGCTGAATGTTCAGCATCATTACTCCAGTCTTCGGTGTCACACGATCCTTCAGTAATCATTCTAATGTGATTTGCATCTCAAGAAACATTTATTATTATCAGTTGGAAACTACTTCAAATTTTTTTATGATTCTTTGATTACTAGAAAGTTCAAAATAACAGTATTCATTTGAAATATATATATATTTTGTAAAATTATAAATGTCTTAACTGTCACTTTTGATCATTTTAATACATAAGTACTGATTTCTTAAAAAAAAAAAAAAAAAAAAAAAACTTGCTGACCCAAGCTTTTGAATGGTAGTGTAGTTTCATATTTCAGGCTGTCATTCATCAATATAGTCCTGAATTCTGAACCGTTTCTTAATTCCACCACAGAATCGAATGCACGAGAGCATGAAACTCTTCGACAGCATCTGCAACAACAAATGGTTCACTGAGACCTCCATCATCCTCTTCCTCAACAAGAAAGATCTGTTTGAGCAGAAGATCATACACAGCCCCTTGACCATCTGCTTCCCTGAGTATGCAGGTACTATAAAACAGCCAACTTCCCAATAAATCATCTAAATCAAGTGAACAAGTGCTCCAGAAGTGCTTTTGAGTGCTTTGGTTCAATAAAATGCAAGCTGTTGCTTTACCTATACATTAAAGAAAACAGGAAATCAATACAGACCTTTTAAGTTTCTTAATAATTGTACCTGGTATTTTTGTGCAATAAAAATAAAATAAATCATATTACATTTTTGATATTAATTTATTATAATTAGGGCTGTCAAATAATTAATCACATACAAAATAATAGTTTGTGTTTATATTTAAATTTGTGTGTGTGTGTGTGTGTGTGTGTGTGTGTGTGTGTGTGTGTGTGTGTGTGTGTGTGTGTGTGTGTGTGTGTGTGTGTGTTTATATATACATAACAATTATACACTGTACACATATATTATGTAAACAACATTTTATTTTTTGGATGCAATTAATCATTTGACAGCACTAAACATAATTAATATTAGAATATTATAACAAAAATAATGCATATAAATAATCAGATACAAAAATGTCTGCTATGTAGTACATAAATCAAATTTGCAGTCTTACATCCATCCATCCATCCATCCATCATCTTCCGCTTATCCGGGGCCGGGTCGCGGGGGCAACAGTCTAAGCAGAGACGCCCAGACTTCCTTCTCTCTGGCCACTTCCTCCAGCTCCTCCGGGGGCACCCCGAGGCGTTCCCAGGCCAGCCTGGAGACATAATCCCTCCAGCGTGTCCTGGGTCTTCCCCGGGGCCTCCTCCCGGTGGGATGTGCCCGGAACACCTCCCTGGGAAGGCGTCCAGGGGGCATCCGAAATAGATGCCCGAGCCACCTCAGCTGGCTCCTCTCGATGTGAAGGAGCAACGGCTCTACTCTGAGCTCCTCCCGAGTGACCGAGCTTCTCACCCTATCTCTAAGGGAGCGCCCAGCCACCCTGCGGAGAAAGCTCATTTCAGCCGCCTGTATCCGGGATCTTGTCCTTTCGGTCATGACCCACAGCTCATGACCATAGGTGAGAGTAGGAACGTAGATTGACCGGTAAATCGAGAGCTTTGCCTTACGGCTCAGCTCCTTCTTCACCACAACAGACCGGTACATCGCCCGCATTACTGCAGATGATGCACCGATCCGTCTGTCAATCTCCCGTTCCATCCTTCCCTCACTCGTGAACAAGACCCCAAGATACTTAAACTCCTCCACTTGAGGCAAGAACTCTCCACCAACCTGAAGTGAGCAAGCTACCCTTTTCCGACTGAGAACCATGGCCTCGGACTTGGAGGTGCTGATTCTCATCCCCGCCGCTTCACACTCGGCTGCAAACCGTCCCAATGCATGTTGAAGGTCCCGGTCTGAGGTTGCCAACACGACAACATCATCTGCAAAGAGCAGCGATGAAATCGCGTGGTCCCCAAACCGGACACTCTCCGGCCCTTGGCTGCGTCTAGAAATTCTGTCCATAAAAATTATGAACAGAACCGGTGACAAAGGGCAGCCCTGCCGGAGACCAACATGCACCGGGAACAAATTTGACCTACTGCCGGCAATGCGAACCAAGCTCCTGCTCTGGTTGTAAAGGGACCGTACTGCCCTAAGCAAGGGGCCCCGGACCCCATACTCCCAGAGCACCCCCCACAGGGTGCCACGGGGAACACAATCGAATGCCTTCTCCAAATCCACAAAGCACATGTGGACCGGTTGGGCAAACTCCCATGAACCCTCCAGCACCCTGTGAAGGATATAGAGCTGGTCCAGCGTTCCACGACCGGGACGAAAACCACACTGCTCCTCCTGAATCCGAGGTTCCACTATCGGCCGAATTCTCCTCTCCAGTACCCTGGCATAGACTTTCCCAGGGAGGCTGAGGAGTGTGATCCCCCTGTAGTTGGAACACACTCTCCGGTCCCCCTTCTTGAAAAGAGGGACCACCACCCCGGTCTGCCAGTCCATAGGCACTGTCCCCAACCGCCACGCGATGCTGCAGAGGCGCGTCAGCCAAGACAGCCCCACAACATCCAGAGACTTAAGGTACTCAGGGCGAATCTCATCCACCCCCGGCGCCTTGCCACCGAGGAGCTTATTAACTACCTCGATGACTTCAGCCCGGGTGATGGACGAGTCCCCCTCCAAGCCCTCAGCCTCTGCTTCCTCAAAGGAAGACGTGTCGGTGGGATTGAGGAGATCCTCGAAGTATTCCTTCCACCGTTCAACAATATCCCCAGTTGAGGTCAGCAGCTGCCCATCTCCACTGTAGACAGTGTTGGTAGGGCACTGCTTCCCCCTCCTGAGGCGTCGAACGGTTTGCCAGAATCTCTTCGAGGCCAACCGATAGTCTTTCTCCATGGCCTCACCGAACTCCTCCCAGGCCCGAGTTTTTGCCTCCACAACCGCCCGGGCTGCCGTCCGCTTGGCCTGCCGGTACCTGTCCGCTGCCTCAGGAGCCCCACAAGCCAGCCAGGCCTGATAGGACTCCTTCTTCAGCTTGACGGCATTCCTTACTTCCGGTGTCCACCACCGGGTTCGGGGATTACCGCCTCGACAGGCACCGGAGACCTTACGGCCACAGCTCCGAGCGGCCGCGTCGACAATGGAGGTGGAGAACATGGTCCACTCGGACTCAATATCTCCAGACTCCCTCGGGATCTGGTCGAAGCTCTGCCGGAGGTGGGAGTTGAAGATCTCTCTGACAGGGGGTTCAGCCAAACGTTCCCAACAGACCCTCACAGTACGTTTGGGTCTGCCGAGTCTGTCCAGCTTCCTCCCCCGCCATCGGATCCAACTCACCACCAGGTAGTGATCGGTTGACAGTTCCGCCCCTCTCTTCACCCGAGTGTCCAAGACATACGGCCGGAGGTCAGATGAGACGACCACAAAGTCGATCATCGACCTTCGGCCTAGGGTGTCCTGGTGCCAAGTGCACTGATGGACACCCTTATGCTTGAACATGGTGTTCGTTATGGACAAGCCATGGTTAGCACAGAAGTCCAATAACAGAACACCGCTCGGGTTCAGATCAGGGGGGCCGTTCCTCCCAATCACGCCCCTCCAGGTGTCTCTGTCACTGCCCACATGGGCGTTGAAGTCCCCCAGTAGGACGATGGAGTCTCCAGTCGGAGCACTTTCTAGCACCCCTCCCAGAGACCCCAAGAGGGCCGGGTACTCTGCACTGCCATTCGGCCCGTAGGCACAAATGACAGTGAGAAACCTATCCCCGACTCGAAGGCGCAGGGAAGCAACCCTCTCGCTCACCGGGGTGAACTCCAACACATGGCGACTGAGCTGGGGTGCTATAAGCAAACCCACTCCAGCCCGCCGCCTCTCACCATGGGCAACTCCAGAGTGGTAGAGAGTCCAGCCTCTCTCGAGAAGTGTGGTTCCAGAGCCTAAGCTGTGCGTGGAGGTGAGCCCGACTACTTCTAGTCGGTATCTCTCGACCTCCCGCACAAGCTCAGGCTCCTTCCCCGCCAACGAGGTGACATTCCACGTCCCTAGAGCCAGTTTCCGTGTCCAGAGATCGGGTCGTCGGGGGCCTCGCCTTCGACTGTCGCCCGATCCACTATGCACCGGCCCCTTATGATCCCTCCTGCAGGTGGTGAGCCCACAGGAGGGCGGCCCCACGTCGCTCTTTCGGGCTGAGCCCGGCCGGGCCCCATGGGGGAAGGCCCGGCCACCAGGCGCTCGCATACGAGCCCCAACCCCGGGCCTGGCTCCAGGGTGGGGCCCCGGCTGCGCCATGCCGGGCGACGTCTCGGCCCTTGTTTTTAATTTTTTCATAATGGGCTTGTGAAGTCTTACAGTCCAACTTAATAGTCTTACAGTCCAACTTAATATATCAGCATTTAAAAGTTAATCAAAGTCAGAAATTAGTGTTTTTATTATGTTTATCAGGACATGTTGTTTTTTAACTCTCTTTAAGGTTGTACAGCCTGGAAAAATTATATTAACTAATACTATCATTGCCTTTTTTTTTTTACACTCCAATCAAATGTGTCCTACATTATTTCAGGCTGAATATTAATTTCCACCTTGAAATACATCACATTACAGAAGTTAAATGTGTTGTTAATGCCATATTCATATTGTCTTTGAAGTATGCACATATTCGATGTGAAAAACTAGTTTAAACCAGGCCTTTTCAGTCGTTTGTGAGGCTGTTCACTTCAAGTGCTCATTAAGGGGTTTATTCAAATGAGGTCCACTTTGGTTGTCCAGCAAAGTTGATATGCAAAATGCCAGCAGTTTATTATATGCAATGCAGAGTTGTGCATGGGACATTGATCTAACACAGAGCAAGCAGCTTTACTGAGATTGTGTCATTTTAACACTTTCCCCGCCATTGATCGAAATTTCCGTCATATATGAGACAACGCTATCTTGTCATTGACGGAAATGTATGCTTTCCATGTTTTCACTATTATACGCTGGGGGGCGCTGTTACGCATCTTCAGAAAGGGATTTGAATCTCATGATCAAATCACTGGTGAAAAAGAAGCAGACACAAGCGATAGCATATGTAAGAAACATAAACAACATAAAACAGCATATGAATCAAAACATCCTAATGTTACTGAATGAAATCGACCCAGGATGAGCTATAGGACTGTGTAACCTTAATCTTCTCCATCTGTGTTTTGATCATCGTTCTGAATCTGATCTGGATGTAGTCTAAAAACTTGATTTTTCTCTGCTTTTTGCTCAAAATGGTGCTTTTTTTTTAATGAAACTTACCCACATTCAAGTGTTGATAAAAGAGAATGCATTAAGCTTTTTTTTTTAAGTTCTTTCTATTGATTGCATGTTCAGATACAACAAAATATTCTGGGGGCCATGAATGCTGGCGGCGGCTGGCAACTGTTTTTAAAAACGCTGGCGAGAAAAGAGTTCATGATCAAAGTGGGGATCATTGTGAATGGTTCTTAGATTTCACGTTGTTTTCCTATTTTTCCTGCTTCCTATTTGTTACCTTTTTTCCCCCCATTTCTCTATCTTTCCCTACTGTTTTCTCATTGTGCTTCCTATTTCCCCTCTCAACAAGGTGCCAACAACTACGACGAGGCCGCCGAGTACATCCGCACCAAGTTTGAGGACCTGAACAAGAAGAAGGAAACCAAGGAGATTTACCCTCACTTCACCTGTGCCACAGACACCAAGAACGTGCAGTTCGTTTTCGACGCGGTCACCGACGTCATCATCAAAAACAACCTGAAGGATTGTGGGCTATTCTAGAGCACAGAAACAGGAAGACGAGTCGAGGTAAGAAGAAATGCACAAAAACCAGAGTGTCCTGTCAAGATGGTCTATTTCGTTTGCCATTCTGACGTATTTCTCCCCCTTTTTCAGATTACTTGAACCGTTTTGATGACCAGAGGAAGCATGGGTGGAATCTGTCCCGGGCATCTGCACTGGCCAACCACGACCCCTGTTTCCACACGACGACTGATAGCTCAGAGGGAGGCCGACACAATTTCAATGATTGCCAACAACCTTTGCCTCTGTCCTCCCTCCCTCATCCCCTCGGACACCGTCCCATCATTGTGTTGACATTTAATATCTGTATTAATAACTCCTTGACCTGTGACCACAAATCGGAAACTGTTGTATTGTCCATTTTTCGTTGTTTATTTTTTCTTTTTGTTCATTTTTTTTCTCTCCAAGTAATAGCAGAGGCAATTAAAATGTTTTTATATACTTTTTCATTTTACTCTAGGGAATATGATGTGCAAATTTTATTAAACTTTTAATTGCATAATGCTTATTTTTTAAACAACGAGCAGGCATTGGATATACAATATGATTGAAAAAGGAAAGCGCTTTTATGATGTTTACATGACGTCCTTGTTGATAGCAAAATGAAAAGGTTTCCTGCATGATAGAAGATAGCAAATATATCAATACAAGTAATCAGTTCACATCAGCGTAACATTCCTTTTTAAAATTAAATTGAAAAAAGTACAAAAACAACAAAAAACTTTAAAAAAATAAAAAAAAAGCACAAAAAAAGCTTCACAAATGGGGAAAGAACTGCTAAAATGTAAATGATATTTAAAGTATATACGTAACAGTATCTAACAATCTTTTTTTCTTCTTTTCTATCTTCTCATTCCTCTTTCTAGCATTCTGTTTGTGCCTTGACTTCCGTTTACAATGGACTTTATTTTCTCCCCCAGTCGTCCTACTGTACCGTAAACATTTCTGCTCCGGAGATTTCACATGTAAGAATAAATAGTGATTAATTATGGAAATCTAATTGAGAAAAAGGGTAGTGTTTTTTTGTTTTGTTTTGTTTCATTTTTTGGCAAAGATTAAAGTTCTTTTCTTTTGAAAGTCCTATATACTGATTTAATTTAAATAAAGGTTCATTCACTAGATGAAGCTGTGCCAGCTGTGGTTTTTATTTCAAGTGTACATTCGGTGGAGGTTAAGTTCACATCAGTGGCTGAATAATTCATTTAATATCCAATCGCAGTAATTAAATACACATTTAAGGACTTGCCATAGGGCATCAACTAGACCATTTTCTAATTTTAGGATATTGTGCTTTAGATGAAATTGGCTATCCATTACCTGGAGATGTCTGTAAGAACATTAACTACCTTAATTATTTAAGAACATTATGATTCATTTCTTTTCTGAGATCAGATAACTGGAAGATGAGGCTTCAACCAATGTCATTCACCAGTTGCTGAATTAAACAAGCAATTCAGTCCTGTTACTGTCGCGACTCGCGAGACCTCACACAATCTGCTTAAAGGGATAGTTCACCCAAACCTGTATCAGTTTCTTCTGCTGAACACAAAATATTTTTTTTTTAAAAAGAATTTGGGTAACCAAACATTTGATAGAAATCATTAAATAGAAACCACGAATTCCATAGTGTGAAAAAACAAAACAAAATAACACTGGAAGTCAATGGGTCAACACTAAAACACTATGGAAGACAAAGAATGTCAGTAACCATCAACTGGTTACTGACATTCTTCAAAATATCTTATTTTGTGTTCAGCAGATTTCATTTTCATTTTTGGGTGAACTATCCCTAAAATGAATCGCCATTTTCGGAACATATGCTTCTCAATTATAATTACTCTCACACAATCTAACCTGGGTCTTGAGCTTTTCCATCAAACCTCTACAACGAAAGGAAAATATGGTTTAATATTTTAATTAAATTAGTGTTTGAAGAGTGAAATAAAAGGCCGTGACAGGTCGCAACTCACCATTACGTCCCGTTGTGCTGCCTTTGACAGAGTGACACTGCTATCTAGTGGCTGCTTTGTGAAATGGCACCATATACTAGGCTATATTAACCTAATATCTTTTTTTTTCTTGTTTTTTTTATTTTATTTTTACAATTACTCTACATAATCCCACTTCTCAGAAATGGATTTAGCCGTTTGACCCACCGTGTCGTTCTGATCTAATGCTGCTGGATTCTTCGTTCCTTGTGTTCGCTTGAGTAGGCTAGGCTAACGTTACTGGGTAAGTTACACCAAAGAATGAAAGACTCGTTAAAACGTATAACTTAACTAACTAGCGTGTTGCGTATACTAAAACCCAAATAATTTCCAAAATGATGCGGTTTGTATGCGTTCAAATGCGCTGTGTGTGTGTGTGTATAATTTGAATTTGTAAACATTGCTTTTTCAGCTGTTCGCGCATGCGCGCTGTATTTTGCTTGTCAAACGCGCAGCTTTTATGTTTAAAAGTTTTCTCCATCCCCATGTAAACATGGACCTTTTATGTGCGTGTGTAAACTGGTGGCTGATGTAGTAATACTATTAGTCATGGTAAGTATAGTATTTTAACATAAACTATAATTACAATGTATTTTTGAACAGAATATGATGTTTTTATAATGTGTGTTTATGTTTATAGATATAGTAGGCTATGGTGTGCTTTGTAAGGGACAGCTTTTCGCCCCATTCATTTTCTGTGTAAACCATGCGCTATAAAGACATGTCTGACAGTCGCGCTCATGTGTCACATCTTCTGCAACGTCTCGCCCAAAACAATTAATAATTTTGTATCGCGAACAGCGATGTGACCAGGCACATCGTGAGCAGCAGCCGAGCAACTGTGATGGTAAGCAGAGCCACAAACCAGGGCTGTGGATCCCAGAACTCAGTCTCAACCAACACCAATATTGTCACCACCTGTGGCTCTGTTATCTGGAGAGAACACACAAACAGATATGTATGTAGAAATGGTGAATATCTATTATTACTGTTCACTAGACTGATAGGAAATGCTCACAGTGGTGGTTGTAGTAGGATGGATGTACAACGGTGATGAAAGTGTCACTTCAGTGCTGTATTTCCCATCAGACACCGAATGGTGATGACCTCAAACATGTGTCATCATAGACACCTTCTGACATGCAGGGGAAGAGGTTATTAGATGTCCGACTCAGACCATTCATTTTGAAACGGCACCTTTGACAACATAAACAGGGGCTGTTGTTAGTGTATGATGAAAGTATAATCGTGAAAAGTAATGATGTGGCTATTATGGGCAGTGTTGGGTAAGTTACTCTAAAAAAGTAATTAATTACTAGTTACTAATTACATCTTCAATAGTGTAATTAGATTACTGTACAAATTACTCTCTCCAAAAAGTATTTAATTACTTATTACTATTACTTTTTAATTGCTTTCTAAATCCTATATCAACCTCGAGTTAAGCAATTCAAGGTTAGACAAGAAACAGCTCTTTTAATTCATTTAAATACATAATATAAAACTACATAAATTATTCTTATTAACTGCCCAAAGTATTACAAATGTGAGAAGGATAGATAAAAACATTTATTTTAAAGTTAGATTTTAAATGTTGATGGTAATTCCACTATTGTATTATGTATAATTATATTTAGTATTTAGTTCAATTACATCAGAAGTAACTGTGATTTAAAAAAAAGAGTAATCGCTTACTTTACTTTTTCAAAGGAAAAGTAATTAAACTACAGTAACTAATGACTCCCAACACTGGTTGGGAGTAACGCATTACAACTTGAGAGTTAATCATCAGATTACTTTTTTTTGAGTAACTAGTAAAGTAATGCATTGCTGACCTTCGATGATCCACTTCACCCATACTAATAGGCTAAAATGACTTTAGATAAACATTACATTTGTGTTTTATTTATTATTAAAAACGTTCTTCGGCAGCACAGCTGAAGCGTTTGTTTGAGCTGTACCCTCTACTGTACAGGTGTGAATTTGCATTTCTTTCTTCCTGAGGATTATTCATTTAACTTTTGGCGGAAAAGGGCTTATACATTTCCCAAAAATAGAACTTTTTTTTGTTAAAAAACAAACAAACAAGCCCATCCCAGGTGTTAAAAAGTAACGCAAAAGTAATGTAAAAACATTACTTTCCATAAAAAGTAACTAAGTAACGCAATTAGTTACTTTTTTAGAGAGTAACAATATTGTAATGCATTACTTTTAAAAGTCCCTTTTCCCAACACTGATTAGGGGTCTCTATCGGGGTCTGTGCAGCTGAGGGTGACAACGGGATCTCCAGCCGCCAGGGTGAAGATGATGCATTTATATCACAGACTGGAGAGTTATCGCTGAGAACTTAAGCCAGCTGAGAACCACTTGTTAAATTTCAATTCATTTTATTTAAACGCTAATATTAATTAAGTAGCAGTTCATGCTGACCTGAACTTGTATGCTTTTTTACCTCAAAGTCCAATTCTGTACCCAAATACAGCTGTCCTATAGATTGAGAAAGCAGGCGGGATGCAGCTGGACAATATGGTTATTGTGGTGGGTAATTTAAATATTAGCCTAGTTTAAAATGCCCCTTTTTTAGTATAATGGGACATTTTTGAGCATTTATGTTTGGATGATCCATATGATCTCACCTCCAACTGGATCAATGGTGAAACCGGAGGCTCCTCCAGAGATGGCCAGTCAGAGGGAATTAAAGGGCCAGGCTAGACCGACTGCATTCAAGACTCCCACAACGGGCTTCTTCCAGCACTAACAGACCCACAATCTGAGGGTCAAAATTATTTACTAGAGTGATGCTGATCAGGATCTGGATTCAGATGGAGAGAAAAGGGGACTGGAATCCCATTTGACAGCAGTTCATACAGATTTCAAAAGCATTTTTAGTTCAAATAACGTCATATGGCCATCTAACTTAAAGAACGAAATGTTTATTATTTAGTTTGCTTGTCAGGGAATTTATTCTCAGAGCTAAATTCAAATTCACTTGCATGTGTTTGGTGGAATTTGTATATCTTAAATACATAGTGATTTAGTTCATTTCAATTAAAAATTAAATTTGTTTATCAAATCTGATGTTATTAAATGCTATTTTTATCACATTGTCTGGTACATGTTGTGTATTGACTCCCTGAGAGAACAAAATGGGATTCTAATGATAATTTAAAAAAATAAAAATGCTCTGAAAATTATTATTTTTGAGATTTGTGACTTGTTCATATCGGCAGTTATTAAATGCAGCTCCATCAGTGTCATAATCCAGTCTGCTGTTGATCTAGAAAGAGAAATGTGAAGAATTTTAATGTACAACATATGGATGTCCTTCATTACGCTTGTAAGCCGTTTCCACCAAAATTACCCGGAACTATTTGTACCAGGAACTTTTTTACAGGAACTTTTCTCCCCCCCAGACCTGCAGCTGTCTGCGTTTCGACCGGTTTCGACCACGATAAAGTTCCGAGAAGATTAGGCAAATTAGTCCGGTGATGTAGGACTGCGCGCGACTGTTCCTCCAAATCAGTGAAGGACAGTAATCATTTGTGTGTGTACCGATTGAAAGATTTAGTGATCTGTTTACATGAGACGTTATCTAAACCGATCTGGTGTTTACATGTGATGACTTTCAATCGCAATCATTTTGTCACATGCAGTTTGTCTGCCGCACCAAAAATGTCAACGCTGTTTTCTCCAGCAGCTGGAATGTGTTTACTGTAGCCATAGCAACTCTTAACGGCCACCAGGACTAATACAGTATTATTTATAGCTATTTGTTGTAAAGTGTAATAATCATCTCAGAAAAAAAAATCTTCTGTCATGCGCAGTTAAAGTAAAAACTGCCTGGGGCAATATACGCTGTGTCATTACTCCAACATTATCTTCATAACTTACGAAATAAAAAGTTTACCCCTCAGAAAAATGTACTTTCCTCTCTTGTCAACATGAGCGCGGCGCGCGCCGTCACGTCATGTAAGGACACACACTTAAAAGTAATCGGTCAGGTCGTTTACATGGTGAAAAAAAATTAATAACGAGTATGGAAGAGATTCAAGCTTTGCTGCTTTTGCTGGTTATGTATAGGTTTACTAAAGAGGTAATTAACAATGACAGAAAAGAGCACTAATATGCAGATTCAGCAGCATGCAGCTGCAGCATATTCAGAAAGCTTGTAAAGCTAGATTTAAAATGACAATGTATATTATTATCAGCTATTACGGACATTGAACGTGAGATGGCTGAGACGACCGCGCGCCACCAGACAGAGAGCAAAGACTGATATTTACTGAACGCAGAACGAACCTCGCAAAAGACTTTTAAAAATGCCGGTTGAACTGCGTGAGCTCAACCAATCAGCATGTTCAGCGCCCAAGTCCCGCCCTCGAAAGTTCCTGAACTTTGAAAAAGTACTACCTCGCGAGCAGGGCCGTTTGGAGGGGGAAATATTTACCCGGAACTTCAATTTTACCCTGGTTCCTGCGGTCTAAACACACGAAGTACCACCCAAAGTTCCTAGTTCCTGGGTAAAGTTCCTGTGGTGGAAACGGGGCTTAAGCTTGTTCCCCATGAATACACAGAAACACTAAAAGCTTGGACCAAGTGGACAGTCTGGATTAATGATCTGTCTGTTTCCAGGTCCAGATTATACCTTCTGATGACTGTCCTCTAACGGTCAAATCAACAGAATGAATTCTGGGTAAACAAACAAACAAAAATTCTTCATAGCATTCTGTGTCCGAAAGCACAACATCCTGCCTTCGGACGATACAGGCACGTCAGAATCCAATGTTAGCTTCACTTCCTGTCTTCTGAGATCTGATTCATTTGAAGTCAGCAGATCATCCCTCGCTGCCTAAGATATCCCACAATCCTGTGGGTTCCATTCTGCCTGTGATCCCATGATGCCAGCATGCCACAGGAGAGGATTTGTGAATGGCATGGTGAATGTAGTTGGCCTATGTCCTGTTTACATACTGTAGGCCTACACACTTATACTAAATATACCATGTTTTTTAGTGGCCTTAAAGTAATTACTTTTTCAAAATAAGTTTCTACTCGAGAGTATGCGATTTCGAACGCAGCCTAAATGTTCCACCTGAAGATGTGTTTGACTTTCAGTCACAAGAGGGAGACAAACCTTCTCGTTGCCTCGTCTTATTCACGGTCCTGTTTTGTAAAGTGGATATGACATCACCAACACGTAGAACACTGAGGGAATGTTTAGATTGACTTGAACAGATGACACAAAAACACATTTGATACTCAAAAATGGACACATTCTGGATGGGAAAACTGGTGAGGATGAGATTGGAATATCATGATATTGTTTTCTGAATCAGATATTATAGGCTGCCTACAGTTTTAAAATAAAGATTCCAAAAAGGGGGGGGGGGGGGGGTTTCTAAAGTAGCCTATGGCTATCTAAAGTTGCCTACCTTATTACATTATATAAAAAAAATGCTTTTGTCCAATCAAAAAGTTGCATGAGGTTCTTTATGGAGCCAAATATATGTCAATAAGGAAATGTTAGTGTCTTATTAGCTTAGATATTAACATCCATGCTCTTTTTATGGATTCAAAGAGACTAACAGGAAATCGAATGAGTCTGTGGAGACCCCGAGGACCTTTATACTGTATACACAATTCCACTGCAGATTGCTCCTTACTCTGTCCTTTACAACCACAGATATGAAAAATTCATGCAACTGCATAATGCATAATTACATGCAACTAACCCTCAACCAAACCCTAATCCTACCCTATCCATATAGTAAGTATGTTGTTAATTAATAGTACTCAGTACTTAAATATATATTTACACTGTAACAATGACTCCTTAAAATAAAGTGTAACCAACCTAAGTTTGGTCGCTTTTTGAAGACACTTTATTGGATAGATTATTTCAGAAACAAAAGTAGCTCCAAAAAGTGAAATTCTAACAAAGTCATAGAAGTTTATTGTAAAGCAAAGGGACAGAACTAAACATATTGTAGTTTATGCAAAATATATATTTATTTGTCTAAGCTGTGTTTGAAATGTTGAAATCACAAAAAAATGAGCCTGCTAAAAGGTTCTTAAGTCTGTTTCAATGGTACAGCAATGTCCAATTTAAAATGGTTTTCACGTGATGAATTCTGAGTGTGTAAGCTTTTAAACGATACCTAATTTATGATGATTAGGTCTACTAAAATATGTGATGGGGAAAAGGCAATAAAAAAGCACACCAAGTTAACACGTGACAGCTAACAGGCTATAAATAACTGCACCTGGTATGTGGAAGTTTGGTTGACACTCTGGGGGTACGTTCACGTTGATGTCTCCTAAATTAAAGCTCTGCTGCACTCGGCCAGTCGCTGTGATGATGGCCAGCTGTACCGTGTACAGTGTGACTCGCTCATAATCCACCGAGCCGCGCCGTATAGTTTAACATCAGAAGATCTGTATCAGATCTGTACCAGAATAAGTCTGCTTACTGTCTTACCAAAGATGTTGTAGCCACAATGCTTATATATTAAAAATGCACTGCTGAATTATTAGATTGTATTACCTTGCTGTCCGATATATCTATATTCAATACAGTAAAAATATGAATTTGCTTATATTCAGGTGACCTGGATGATGAAGATGATGGAGGTGCATGGTGACGGGATCCTCAAACAAAGCAGCACACAAAGCAGGGACAGAGAGGATCTGAAGTCTGGATCTGAAACTCCAGCAGGACGGCTCTGGAAACTGTGCTCTCCAACACATCCATCCGTTTAGACAGGTGAATGAAGCCTAGAACAGATCACAGATCAGTCATTAAACCTAACCGCTTCTTGTTGCAAAAGACTATTAGTGGGGTCATCGAAGTGATTCTAAAAGTATAAGTATATTTTTACATATGGATGTACAGCATACATATGGTTTGAGTTTTTAAATAAATGCACATTTACCAAAAAACACCAAATTTATAAAAAGAAAACATTACAGTCTAGATGCATGTGAATTTTGTTGCACTGTAAAAAAAACAACAACAAAAAACATCTATAGCCTGTTATATGTAAAAACATATGTGAAAACAGCCACAATATGTCATTTTTTGTCACTAGAGGTCACTTATTAATAAACAAAGGCGTAGCTTAATGACGTGGAGCTTAATTTTGTGGAGCTTTTATTATGGCGCTGGCAACCGCTTCCGCTTTGTCTGCTCATGCGTATGTGTGGTAATGCAGCGCTGCTTTATCATATTAGATACATTATTTGAGTGTGTTGAAAGTTATGTTTGAATGCTACTCTACTATGAGACACTTGTTCACACTGCAGTGAGCTAGATCGATATAGGGATTGTAAAACATGACTCTCAGTAAATCATGAAAACAAGTTTAAAACTATAAGACTAACTGTGTTTAGCTGTATAACAATGATTCGTTTTCTGTCGATGAATGATCCAAACAGCTGTCTACTGAAACACATAATATATTAAAGCGTCTTTGGTGTTTCTTTTGGATTTCTACAAAATAAAGCCGGAAATTGAGGGTAACGCGGGTATGATGTCATTGATAGGCGACACTGGTTAAAATGGCTTATTTCTTTAGATTTAAACATTCGTGGATTGTGTACATTTTAAATAATGTACACAAGTCAACAAAATATATAACATTGTTCTAGTGGTTTTTGGAAATTTTAATTATGCCTGTGAAACACAAAACAGAATAATTTCTAGAACTTGCATTAATAAATCCACAATACATTAAAATAAGTCCATATAATACAACCCCAAATCAGAAAAAGTTGGGACAGTTTGCAAATAAACGCAAATAAAAAAAGAAAGTAGTGATTTCTAATTTTACTTTGACTTGTATTTCATTGCAGACAATATGAACACAAAATATTTCATGTTTTGTCTGGTCAACTTCATGTCATTTGTAAATATGCATCCTTTCCTGTCGTTCAGACCTGCAACACATTTCAAAAAAAGTTGGGACAGGAGCAATTTAGGGCTAGTAATGAGGTAAAAGGGTTAAATAATGATGTGATTTGAAACAGGTGATGTCAACAGGTGATTGAAATTATGGTTTGGTACAAAAGCAGCATCCAAGAAAGATCTAATCCTTTAGGAGCAAAGATGGGCCGAGGATCGCCAGTTTGCCAACAAATACGTGAGAAAATTATTGAAATGTTTAAAAACAATGTTCCTCAAAGAAAGATAGGAAGAGATTTGGATATTTCACATTCAACATTGCATAACATAATTACAAGATTCAAGGAATCTGGAGGAATTTCAGTGCGTAAAGGACAAGGCCGCAAGCCTAAGCTGAACAACCGTGATCTCCGATCCCTCAGGCGGCACTGCATCAGGAATCGTCATTCATCTATAAGCGATATCACCACATGGGCTCAGGACTACTTTGGCAAACCTTTGTCAAGTACCACAATACGTAGTTACATCCACAAATGCCAGTTAAAACTGTACTGTGCCAAAAGGAAGCCTTATGGTAACAGTGTCAAGAAGCGCCGTCGACTTCTCTGGGCTTGGAGGCATCTGGGATGGACCATCACACAGTGGAAATGTGTACTGTGGTCAGATGAATCAGTATTTCAGGTATTTTTTGGGAGGAATGGACGCCGTGTGCTCCGGACCAAAGAAGAAAAGGATCATCCAGACTGTTACCAGCAACAAGTCCAAAAGCCAGGGTCTGTCATGGTATGGGGTTGTGTCAGTGCCCTTGGCAAAGGTAACTTGCACTTCTGTGAAGGCACCATTAATGCTGAAAAGTACATAGAGATTTTGGAGCATAATATGCTGCCTTCAAGAAGATATCTTTTCCAGGGACGTCCATGCATATTTCAACAAGACAATGCAAAACCACATTCTGCACACATTACAAAGTCCTGGCTGCGGAGGAAGAGGGTACGGGTACTTGACTGGCCTGCCTGCAGTCCCGACCTGTCTCCAATAGAGAATGTGTGGCGCATTCTGAAGCGCAAAATGCGACAACGAAGACCCCGTACTGTTGCCCACCTTAAGACTTGTTTGCAGGAAGAATGGGACAAAATTACACCTGAAACACTTCATCACTTGGTGTCTTCAGTCCCTAAACGTCTTTTAAGTGTTGTAAAAAGGAATGGCAACATTACAAAGTGGTAAATGCTTTACTGTCCCAACTTTTTTTGAAATGTGTTGCAGGTCTGAATGACAGGAAAGGATGCATATTTACAAATGACATGAAGTTAACCAGACAAAACATGAAATATTTTGTGTTCATATTGTCTGCAATGAAATACAAGTCAAAGTAATTTTAGAAATCACTTTTTTTTTTTTTTTTTTTGCACATTCCGTACTGTCCCAACTTTTTCTGATTTGGCAACCCCAAATCAGGGGTTTATAGTAAAAAGCCTAAAGAAAGAAAGTAAGTAACTTGTTCTATTTCTAGTGGGCAGCTTCTAAAATGTAATTGTGTCAATTGTAAAATGTGAACTTGCATATTAGAAAATCTTAAATCACACTAACTATAGCACTATAGCACATATATTAAATACCACCAAATATTGCTGATGATATTTAAGGAATGGTACGCTGATAGAACACAACACATTTGTTTCCCATATGTTTCTATTCAGAAAGTGCAGGTAAAGGTTATCTGAACTTCTCTCTTTGAGCACTTGGAGATTTAGGCATGTTTGTTTTAGACTCCCTTGGTTGCTTGGAAGTGTGAATTAGCCTACGAGCACTAGAAATGTGCCAGTATAAATTAGTTTAACGGCCAATGTGGTCTAGCCGAACTTTGTCCTTATTTTTATAGATAAAAACCAAACTGATAGTAGACCTGTAGGTTACTGTTGTTATGAACACTAACTTTAAGCAGCGTGTGTTGGGTTGTTTCTGTTCGGAGAAGGCAAATAAAGAAATAAATCTTGAAGACATGCCCGGGGTTAGCTGATGTGTTTACAGTAACCTCGTAAATTAAAGTTTAATGCTTCAGGATGATCACTTGAATATCCAGGAAGAAGTGGCCATCCTTTAAACACAATGGGTGGAATCACAGGTTTAGGTAATAGTTCACACGTTTTCCTATATGTAAACTGGATTGTCACCTTTCAGCTT
Source organism: Pseudorasbora parva (assembly GCF_024679245.1). Lineage (NCBI taxonomy): Eukaryota > Metazoa > Chordata > Actinopteri > Cypriniformes > Gobionidae > Pseudorasbora > Pseudorasbora parva. Next base: position 32,918,083 of record NC_090193.1, read on the forward strand.
TGCATCGCAAAAGGATCAACGTTATTGTGCAGTCATGTTTTATGTGTAAACCTAATCATCCAAACACCTCTAATGTGTCACAGATTAGGGCGGTAGAAAAATAAAGAATGGGGATATGAATAGCAATCTAAAGATGTTATTCTAATTACAATAAACACTTTGGCAGTGGCATCAACCCCATGTGGCTTTGTGGCAATTTCATTTAATTAGTTAAGAAAATATTTTTTTCTCAGAACTAAGTTTATATTCTGAAAATCCAAAAGAATGAAAGGGGGAAATAAAAAAAATTGCAGCGTTTTCTCCGACCGCCAGGGAGCGCTGTGCAACACAACGTCAATCTCACTCACTCCATATTTCACTAACATATGGACACACCACATGGAACATTTCATATGTTGATAACATAACATGGTAAGTGTATTTAATTCTGCAACAGCAGTACATCTTTAACATATTTAAAGATGCGAAAATAAATTAGAAAGTGAATTCTGAAATGAGCAATGTTGGGCGAAGACTTCGTAGATTTAAACGGTCATTGATTTTCGAACGATTCAACGTTGTTTAACGGTATAGAATCAATACCTTAAATCGTTTATATTAAAATGAACAACAGGGCATCAATTAACAACTTTTATTGTGGACCCATTAACAACAATGTATATTTTAATACATTGATTGCCACTTCGATGCTTGTTTCCTTGCCTTGCACACCAAGAATGGTCTAACCTACTGGTCAAATTGAATTACTAAAATATTACATTAACTATCTAAAATAATGCATGACCATGTACAGTCTTAAATGATATACCTTTTTTATAAAGATTATTAGGATAGATAGATAGATATATAGATAGATAGATAGATAGATAGATAGATAGATAGATAGATAGATAGATAGATAGAACACTTGTATTTTGTTTAAGACACTTAACGTGTTTATCGTCTTGAGTTGGATATTTTCTGTGGTTTGGCATCTTTGAAAATTCTCATAATTTGAGAAAGGGTGGAAACGAGCGCTCAGATTTCAGGCGAGCTCTGATTGGCTCCAGCTGCGATACTTTGATTGGATTGCTCCGCGATGCGGCGCTGTGATTGGCTGAGACGCGCATGCTAGAACGACACAGACGCACATATGGGCTTGTCTGCAGTGAGGGGGCTCATGATCTGGAGTTTGAGTCACAAGAGCCACATCTGCACAGCCTGGATTGTACTGATTTTGTTCTTCATAACAAATGTAAGTGCAAGACTTAGTTATGCATTTGATCAGCTTCATGCATGATTTTTATCTGATAAAAGTTACTTTTGTGTGTGTGTTTTCATGAAAAACATTTTCATGCTTTATTTTACTTATGCAAAGCAGGATGTTTCATAAAACATTTTTCTATTTCACGAGTATTTAAAGTTACTGGATTTCTGATTGTCATCATTCCAGAATCATGGTAAGCATGCCACCAAATCATCAGTCCACACTTGTGGACTTCTGATTAATTACAATAGATTGTTTACTCTGGTTGGACTTTGTCTGGTTAATTACAATAGATTGTTTACTCTGATTAGACCTCACTTTACATTATTTGCAGCAAAGGATTAGTTACTGTGAAGAAATGGCCGTTGCAGAAATTTTAGCATATGGGATGACATCTGCACCTCATGCCAATCTGTGCATAGAAATAATGCCAGTCGCTGGACCCCGTGTGCATGCTGTTATTGCTGCATTCATATGATATAAACACTGTGTTTCTGTTCTGAGATGTTTTTTAGAAACAGATTTCAGCAAATATGTTAAAAAAAGCAAGATCTATATCTGTCCAAAAGCCAGAAAAGTTCCCCAAGGAGGGACGATTGGAAAATTCAAGCATTAGTATTTTAGACAAATTAAACAGAATTAGTCACTTTGCATTATTTTGCTGGTTTTGTTTGTGATGAGTTATTAGAAATGAAAATGCATTTGGGTGCATGCTACTACATCAAACATGGCAGTAGTAGCCTTTTTTCCATTTGTTTGGAACTGGATCAATAGAGTAGCTTTTGAAACTGTTAATCTTAGATTTATGTGGTCATATTTCCAGAAGTTTGTATTGAAATAGTAATTTACTCATTTTATCTATTTCAAATGAGTAAGCTATTGCGTTTCCATTTTTTTTGATTATGATTTGAGCGTATGTTTGTGTACATGTCTCTGACAGCATGGATGGAAGGTGTGGTAATTATCCTATTGAAAAGCTGTATTCCAGGTGTGGCTAGCAACAGGTTTCTTCTAACTGATTGGTGGTAGTCATCCATCCTTTTTGATAACTGGGCGTGAGTGTGTCCACACGATGTGCATTCATCGGTTGTTCAGTTTCCCTCTTCCTAGAACAGAGTGGTTTTTCAGCTCCTCCAGATAAATAGAGCCATGCCCTCTATAACAGTGCTTGTGCAGGTCCAAGCCTGTTAAATGAGCATGATTAGTCAATCAAAGGAAAACAAAACCAGATGGAGGGTGACCCAAATTTAATTTATTGGAGTTTATCTTTATCTATTTATTGCTTAATTAGATGTATGTATGTTTATGCATTTCAAAATTAAAACCGTTTGTTTTTGTTTTTTGCAGTTGTGCCTACAGGAATCTGGCGACTGTCTGCGGGAACAGATGCGTTTTATGATGCGATCCTTGCAGGATCTCAAGCATTTGCGGCGGAGCTGCGCAGCACCCCCTGTCGGACCTCCAGTGAGATTGCGTGCTTGCAAGCAGCTGATAGCCCAACGAGAACGGCGAGCACGGTTGAGGATCAGCGACGCCAGTGAGGCGAGCAGTTACGACTCTGCCTGCTGTCTATCTAGCTCTCTAGAGGAGGAGGACTCTACGAGCGGCCCATCGGCTGTTAGCTCACCGAGCAGCGAGCGAAGTCTTGAGTTTGATTCGGGTTACTCTGAGGCCTCCTGGCAGGATGAAGGAGTGGTGTTACGGCGCACCCAAAACATCCGTGTATCTTCGGCTGCGTGTCTTCGCACCAACCAGACGGCCAACACCCGAGTGCGTCCTAAGTCGACTTCCGACGCTTGCTTGGAAAGTTGGACATCGTTTGAGACCGCGAGTGACCCGGAGGACTGGACTACGTCACTACTCACCCGCGGGCGTAACCGGCAGCCACTAGTGCTGGGAGACAACAGCTTCGCTGATCTCATTCAGAACTGGATGGACTTACCGGAATGTCCGGAACAGACTGAACAAAAGTACAGTTCTGGACGCAGTTTCGCTAAAGACCTCTTGGTAAATGTCAAACGGAAGATAGCCGGGATTTCGCGGAGTACTGATGGGCCAAGAAAGTCGTCAGATGGTACAAAGCTGAGCAAATCAATTATGGCTCCCAAACGACTTTCTTGCCAAGTTGACGTACAGCACAAAATGCCATTCTTCTATAAATCCCACACAGGTCTGAATGAACTGGACACAGATTTCTTCCAGTTTACGGCACTCATGAAATCTGGAAGCAGAATGCCCATTGTCTGTAGTGACATTATTGGGTACATATGACTACAGTTTGATCGCTAAAAACTGGACAATATCTGAATGGACAATATATCTCCAGGAGAGACAAATTATTTTTTTATGAAAAGCTTTGTCCGTAATGCTGTGTAAAATGCACAAAAATAAAAAAAAATTGCAAACAAGTCACACTGGTCATTGCATTGCTCTTGGTGGTGGCCTCAATGAGCTCAATGAATGAAATTAAACATTAAATGAAATTCATACATCACAAATTAAAGGGGTTTTGGTGATAATGACCCGATGAATGTACATTATCAAGCGTATACCTGTACTTACACATAAAAACAATACGCAGTATAATAAAATTAAAAAAAGATTTCTACTTCATGCTACTAAATGCTGTTTTTCAAACTTCTATTCATCAAATAATCTTGTGTCAAGATAGATGTTCAAAAATGTATTAAGGTTTCCACAAAAGTATTAAATAGATATTCATATTAGATGTCATAAATGTTCATGTCAGCCAAAATCAGCATATTAGAATATTTGAAGGATCATGTGACAAAGAAAACTAATGATGTATAGTGATGCTGCTGAAAATTCAGCGTTGCTAAAATATATATACACACTGTATATATATATATACACACACACACACCAATCAGGCATAACAGGACTGTTGAAATTAATAACCCTGATTGTCTCTACATTACAGCACCTGTTAGTGGGTGGGATATATTAGGAAGCAAGTGAACATTTTGTCCTCAAAGTTGATGTTTTAGAAGTAGGAAAAATGGCCAAGAATATGGATTTGAGCGAGTTTGACAAGGGCCAAATTGTGATGGCTAGACGACTAGGTCAGAGCATCTTCAAAACTGATGCACGTGGAGAGAGAAGGCTGGCCCGTGTGGTCTGATCAAAGGTGTCAGTCAGACCAGTCAGGTATCCATGCTGACCCCTGTCCACCGCTGAAAGCCACATGAGCATCAGAAAGCATCAGATATGAGCATATGGGCAATGTTCTGCTGGAAACATTGCCCATATGTACCACCTACTTAAGCTGTGTTGCAGACCATGTACACCCTTTCATGGAAACGGTATTCCCTGGGGGCTGTGGTCTCTTTCAACAGGAAAATGAGTCTTGCCACAAAGCAAAAATGGTTCAGGAATGGTTTGAGGAGCACAACAGTGAGTCTGAGGTGATGTCTTGGCCTCCAAATTCCCCAGATCTCAATCCAGTTGAGTATCTGTGAGATGTGCTGAACAAACAAGCCCGATCTATGGAGGCCTTACCTCGCAATTTACAAGACTTAAAGGATCTGCTGCTTACATCTTAATGCCAGATAATACAGCACAGGGGTCTAGGGGAGTCCATGCCTCGATGGGTCACGGCTGATTTGGCAGCAAAATGGGACCAACACTATTAGAAAGGTGGTCATAATATTATGCATGATCGGTGTGTGTGTGTGTATATATTAATAATAAATGTAAAAAAAAAATTAAATAAAATGTGTGTATGCGTGTATATATATATATATATATATATATATATATATATATATATATTATTGAAAGCAAAAATATATATATTTTATTTATTACTAAATATGTTGTTGAATGTGCAGTGTCTGTACTTTAAATCCTTCAACCAGTTTGTTATTATGAACAGATGAAATTATTTTTAGCAGTTTACAACAGTGGACAGGAACGCTGTGTTCCTTGGACGAGGTTTTGCTTTTTGGCGTCTCTGGAGTGGAAAAAAGCAGAACGATCTTTAGTAATGGCAGAGAAGCTGTATCAACACAAGTATCTCAGGTGGCCCCAGCAGCTTGTGTTAAATGAGGTAACCCTGCTCGTGTCCCTTTACGAGCGAATGGGGAAAAATCTGCAGCAGCTGGTTAGAGGGTGAAGACGTTAACTTTAGCTTCATTAAGCTTTAGAGTGCCTCAGTTATCAGACTAATGCATCCTGCAACACCACAACTTGTGCCAGCTCATATGTATTCGTCTTCTTAAAGACTTATTAATCATTTTTGGTTTGACTTGCAGTCATAGATGGTGACTGCAGAGTCATAAAATAAAATAAAACTCCTATACTGAAGGCTGTTCTCACCGTATGACGTCAGAGTTATTATTTGTGAGATAATACCAGGAATTAATGACAAATGCGTAACAGCCTGCTATATTTGTGCTTCAAGTGTTACATTTAAGATCCCAACTGACCTCGGACCAGCCAAACAGATATACTGTGAGAGAGAGAGAGAGAGCGAGAGAGAGAGAGAGAGAGAGAGAGAGAGAGAGAGAGAGAGAGAGAGAGAGAGAGAGACAGAGAGAGACAGAGAGATGCAGTATGTTGCTTATCTTTGCGTTTGTGTGGAATAAGTGAAATATTGCGACAGTAAAATCAGGCCTTATCCCTAAACAGTCTTAAGTTACCATGCTTATATATATATATAAAAAAAAAAAAAATATATATATATATATATATATATATATATATATATATATATATATATATATATATATATATTTGAGGGGTTTTCTTTTTTCCGTTGAGAATACATGGAACAGATGGACAGAGTTGCTGGTGGAAACAGGGAATTGCACTTAGAGCTTAGAGGAATATAAAACAGCTAACAAATGCCTTGCCAGAGGTTTTAAGAATATCCAGGAGCCTCGTGCCTCTCTCCTTGGAGAGAATTTTGGCAATGTGACTTCAAAACACATCCAAAATTACTTCATAAGAACAAAAGATTCATAGAGCCAGGCCAACTTGAATATTTCATTTATATATTATTTATAAATTAAGTGATAATTAATATTATTATTTTATTTGTTCTAAAATGTAGAGTAAACAATTTGTTTTTGTGCAGTGTTCTTTTCCTTTCCTTTTTGCCATTAGGTATGGAAGTTTTTTCCGCCATGGAATAACTTTCTATCTCACAATTCTGATTGTTTCTCTCGCAATTGTGAGTTTACATTTTAAAAATCTAACCTTCCTTCTCAGAATTGTGAGTTTTTATTTTTTTTAAATCCTCAAAATTGGACTTGCCATTGTTTTTTATCTCAGTATTGTGAGAAAAGAAGTCGGAATTCAGATATATAAACTCACAACTGCAAGAAAAAAAGTCATAATTGCGAGTTTATATCACAATCCTGACTTTATAACTTGCGACTGTGATTTTTTTTTAAATCTCACAATTTAAAAGCTAAAACATTTTATTCTGTTGCAGAAACAAACTTCCATAATTTGGAGCATTATAACAAGATTAGCGTAAAATGTCTTCTATTTTCAGTTCTCTTTTAAATCAACTACTGTCATGGTTTGCAACAGTTTGAAGTGCAAATAAATCTTGCATAGCTAGTTAGTTAAATTAGTTAAATGACTGACATGTTTATAGCTAACTACCTGACTCATCTGGTTCAGTAGCTCAGACATTTGAATCTATTTTCAACTTGAGTAGTGAGGTTTGTTACTACCAGACAGGGATGGAAATTAACTTTTTTGTCCACCGGCCACTGTGGCTGGTGGATTTCAAAATCTACCAGCCACTCAATGTTTTAACCAGCCACTTTCTTGTTTTTAACCGACAATGTGTAACTGCACGCGAAAATTAATACTACAAGCTCTACAATACTATTAATCTCAAATCTCAATGAAATATTGACATTTTTTCTTTCACTCTTATACACACACAAACCATGAACTGGTATACATTTAATTAAATGAGTAGGGCTCTGTGTTCTCTCTCTTTTTTTTTTCTTTTTTTTTACCTGGATGTGGCATTTGGATGATTTGTGTTCTTTTATGGCTTCCAGTTTTAGGTTTTTAGTACCAACAATGAAACGACTAGTTTTGGCATCTCCTGAAACGTGTTGACGACATACCGAGCAGAACATTGTCAGTAGGGATGCACCAAAATAAAAATCATTGGCTGAAACCGAAGCACTAAAAGAAATTATGCCAATTATCCATTGCTATTTATGGCTAATGCTGTGACTGTGTAACTTTACTCAAAATCAAGGCATTGCAATTGCATTAATTAATATTAAAGTTTCAAATAATAAATCAATTACAAATTATGCAAATATTTATTTAGCACATTGCAACATCACACAATATAAAATAAAATTCAAAGTAAAATGTTTAACTCGACCTCACTCATGTGTACATTAAATAATAATGTACAGGTCTACTGGCCTGCAGAAAGGTACAGAAATTTAATAAAGTAATCAAATGTAAAATAACTGCATATTTAACTGTTTAAATGAAAGATTAATCCTTATTAAACTTACAAAAGCTATTCAATCAAGAGCAGTGAGTGATGTCCTTTTGACATTAAACATAGCAGTAAAGGCTACTTCCCCTTTAAGACCTAATAGAAGGCTCTGCGTCATCTTTCACGACTGTATAAAGTTCACTTAAGGCATATTCAGACTATGTCTGCTAGAATACTCATCATGATGAATATGTTGGCATATTTTTTGTGTGAGTTTGTCCGTTTAAGCACAAGACTTGAAAGAGAACTCAATATTTGCGCGCTGTGAGACGGGTGCGCGCTTCCGGATGACAGTGACGGATCTTCTCTCAGCGCGCGCGAGTTCTTATTCGCGTCTTCTGGCACTACATCCGGGTAATGACGGCGAAAACGACTGGTCATATTCGGACATACGGCCGCACTCGCATGCACTGAACACAGTTTATAAAGAGGGGAAACAGTATGCTATTTTTATTTACCCGCCACGGTGGCTGGTAGGTGAAGCGAGTTTACCCGCCACAACTCAAAATCACCCGCATTTGGCTGGTGGCGGGTGCTAATTTCCATCCCTGCTACCAGACCTTACAGACCTTAAAGGGTTAGTTCACCCAAAAATGATATTTATATCATTAATGACTCACCCTAATGTCGTTCCACACCCGTAAGACCTCCGTTCATCTTTGGAACATCGGAAGATAAAATACATTTGGTCCAAAAATAACAAAAACTACGACTTTATTCAGCATTATCTTCTCTTCCGTGTTTGTTTTCACTTCTCAAATAAAGATTTGAACGGTAATGAATCAGCTGATTGATTCGGATCGCCAATGTCTCGTGATTTCAGCAGTTTGGCAGTTTAACACGCGATCCGAATCATGAATCAATACGCTGATAGGCATTTGCGTACTTGTCTGCTTGTTTCTAGCCTAAGTCTGACAGTCTTATGTTGTCACCACATTTATTTAGTTGTAAAGACTGAAATGTGAAACGTTGGGACTGTAAGATTCCTCACATGGATGGAAACTCTATCCATTGGTGGTGTTTGCCTAGTGTAGTGCAAAAGCAAGCGTTGAATGTGTGCCAGCGTTTACCAAGTGTAAGTGTGTGTGGAGTGTGTTAATTGAGGTAAACGTGAAAGTGTGTGAAGGGGCCAGATGTCAGTGACTTCAGACATTAAACCAGTCAACACAGACCAGATGCACAGAATCATCACCAGTGTCTGTGTGGGCAAACACTGGTGAGAAGCTCCCAGTTCCTTCTCAGATACATCTGAAATTAACAACAGCACATGATTGCCACCATCACTGTGTGTTTAACACGATGACTGACTGTGTCCCCATCACCAGTGTCACACTCAAAACCATACTCTGGTCAATTTTTGTCTGTGGACAAAAATCGCCATATGATCCATTTTATAGTAAAGCATTTGGGATGCTTCTGCAGTCTGTTCTAAACTTGGCTAATTTTCCAGCGTGTAAACAACCATTGAATTCTCAATGATAGTTGAGAGCGGTTAAACACATTGTGAACATCTACAATGGAAATGAGGGCAAACTCTGGTGGTCGTATACCTTACAATAGAGTGTAAAGTGAGAGAGCGGACAAGATAGTGGACATTCCTGCCAACAGCACCCAATCAGCCAAGCATTTCGACAACATCTGATGACACAGTGATGTCACTTTTAGACCGATGTCCAAGTGTTAACGCCTGCGTCAATGGGGCAGTTGACCTCCAATGGTTTAATAGGTTTAAGAGCTATTAAATAGATTAAGAGAAGTACAAGGAAGTAAGGGGAAATACCTGTTCTAGTGTAATGGGTTTTGATTTTTGTACTACATTTCCGTACACACAATGGAAATTGTGGGTGTTTTTCCATAATTCCTTTGAAACTGGAAAAATAAGCCTCAGGACTGTAGTGATGCACCCAGGACACTTACTTTGAAGCTGGAAAATTAAGCTTCCAGACTGTAGTGATGCACCCAGGAAATGTCATCAAACCCTTTGGAACGCTCCAAAGAACGTGACTGGTGAAGTAGAGTGAATTAAAAGCAAGGGAAACATGTCTAGACTCGCCAACTAATGCGTGTTGTCTGTGTATGCGCTGGCTGCTATTCATGAAAGGAAAACGATCCTATTTTTTTCTGTTCATACATCCCCACTCGTCTAACTCATTAAAAGCAGAGTTCACCCCCTAAATTAGGATTCTGGTCTATAATAGTCAGTCAACCAGCCGCTAATGGCTTGGCAATGTCAGGAAAATGTTAATGCATGCATTAGTGCTTTGTGTGTGTGCAGATGTGTACATTAATGCTTCTACATGTTCTTCACTGGCTAATTAGACATCAGTGCATTTGGGCTCCCTCGAATCGTACATTTCTAATCCTTTAACACACAAATACATACACACACACACATCTCTATGTTCATTTTAGTGATATGTGAGGTGAACTACATTTTAAAGGAAAATGCACTATATTAATACACTGCAATTTGAGAGCAGTAATGCAGCTAGGTTGTGAATGCAAAATGTGTGCATGCAGCCTTTTATATTCACATTTTACTTTGAAATTAAATATAATAAAATAGGGAAATATAATTTAACCATTAATTATTAACATTTTGGAGTTTTAAATTCTTGTCACATGGCCTGAATCCTCTGAAATGTGTTCATTGGACTGTGGAAAATAGTACATAAATTAGCAGCAGTGTGATGCGGCAACCACCAATGGGAAATTAAGACATTGAAGAAAAGGAACTTGTACCAATTTTTGTACCAAGTCTCTGTTCTGCTCAGGCATGGGAAGGCATCAGGAGGTTTTCGAACCCAGGTGAATGTGATGAATGCCCATCTCTCTGCAGGTCCTCTGGGTAAACAGTAGATTCTGGGTAAACAGGAATCAGTCAGGGTGAAGACCAAAGCTGTCACTCAGAGGTCAGTCCCTCCCCTCCTTAAGACAGAACTACCTTCAGCCGAAAAAATAACATTTATTTGCTGCCGACAAGATTTGAACAAAGCTGTAATTGAACCCCGTGAAATAACGAGGAAATATCTTCAGTATTCTTTTTGGATCTTTTTGATGGCATTAAGTCATGTACGACACTCACATTGATCATATTTAACCACAATAACAGTTACTATAAAAACATACTCTGTTTGAGGTCAACACAACCCTTATGCTGTTTCATATTTCTATGTAGGTTGATTTGAAGTCTCATCTGTAACCCAACGTTGAAGTTCATGGGGAAAAAAAACAGGCCTGAAGGCAGAACCGAGGGCATATCCCATGAGACTTTGCAGCGCTGCTCATGAGTTCTCATGGTCATGAGGAAGGCCAAACATGGCCTTCAGGGTCACAGGCCATTTCCCTCCGCTGGCCAAACATGATCTTTCACAGGCCAATAATAAATTGTTAAACACAAAGACAGACTCTGCTATGAAGTTGTAATACTCCAAATCCGTGGTTTATTTTTCTTACCTTTGAGAATGTAAATCTGGGTCAGGGTTGGTCAGCAGGGTTAACTGTGTGAATGTTGCTTTGTTTTAATTCTCAATCATATGAACGCAAAAGAGTTTGGTGTGCTGTTTCAGATCAGTCTCATATTGTCAGACTATAAGTAAGACACTTAAGGGGTGTTCTTTATAGTTATCTTGATAACTAACTTGATAACTTAACGTGATGTCTTTTATTGTTCTTGGTGTGAATGGGCCTCATTAATAACTAAATCTGTAATGTTTTAATAATCATTCAAAATTCTATGAGAGTAGGGAAGTTTACACCACAGCTGTAACAATAATGATAACGACACAGAGGAACGATATCCTTGCAATCATTTTCAGAACGTTTTTTCCAGCTGTCTAATAATAAAAACATTCACAGCCTATCAGAACAAAAACCAAACGACATTGTAGTTATATGTATTATATGTGGGCTTTTTTCCTTTCATATTTGATGAATCATCAACTTAACCTATTAATATGCATTTTGAGAGCAGACATCAACAATGTCTCTTCCATGGATAAATAAAGTGCAGCTGCTCATGTACAGAAATGTACTGTATTGAACTCTGCTATATTATTTTACTTTATTTCTGCAAGCTTTTGAAAAAAAACAATCACAGAAGTGTCTGATGAGAGCAGAAATCCAATAGCCAATCAGAGGTGTTTTAATTTGTCTTTTTTCTTTTATTTTATATATGTTGGAAAGCCAGAATTATTCAAAATAAATTAGGTTATTAGTACATAAAATTACATAAGCTACCATTTATTTTGCGGGTCACAAATGATAGAAGTCAACAACAACAGCAAAATTGTCAAGCTCTGCACGATTAGGGTTTCTATAGCAAACCACCTGGATGATTTCTCTAGTCTCCTGAATGATTTTACAAACTGTAGATGATCAAAACTGGTACTGCAATCACTTTCAAATGACTGTAGTGAGGTGTATCCCCCTCCCAATCACAATTCATTTTGTTTCCCGCATCATGTTTAGGCGCGTGAAAATGTAAAATCGATGTCCTTGCAATAACAGACCGACATGGATCTATAAATTATTTATTCAAGAACGATGTGCAAATTTAAAGGAAGTGTATGTAAGATTGTGGCCAAAACTTGTACTGCAATCACTCTCAAACGACTGCAGAGCGGTGTATCCCTCTCCCCTCGGATGCCGAATCACTACTGACTTTGTGATTGGTAGATAGGGGGAGGGCGGAGCTTTAGGCCAAAACATCAACATCAGTTCAGGGCTGCAACAACAACTTTTAAATGTCAATATCCTGGCCAGACTACTGTTGTCAGTGATATAAGTATTTGAAATTTACATGATTTCTTAATGTCTAGTGACATATCAGGGCCATTTTATGATTAATTGAAATACATTTCTTACATACAGTTCCTTTAATTAAACAATGGAGCCGCAAAATTCACATAATTCAGCCTTTAGTTGATCCTGGTAAGCGTTGTGACAGTTGTAAACATGATGGCGTTCTTCTACCACGAGGGACTTTGGCACCACAGTATTTGTTTCCAGGCGGACCGGTAAAGAATGTAAGACACGTCTCGTGAACATCCTGTAGAATTCAACCAATCGGATGATGACTTTAGGTTATGCATCAGGCGTTCAACCAACGGTCTGTGGGCATGACGTCTGAAGTTAAGACTAGTAGTCATCAAACTTGTCAAGCCAAAAATGATGGTCACAGGTTTTCCTCGTTGCGCAAGCTTTTTTTGTACATGTCCGTGCACAAGAGATGTGTATGTTGATGGTGGTCCTACTCTATTATCCAATAATATCCAACTCCAGAGCCACAGGGCCATACTATTATCAGAAAAAAGGTACAAAAGCTGCCACTGAGGTGGTACCCTATCAAAAGCTACACCTTTGTATCCAAAGAGTCTATATTAGTACCTCAAAGGTACATATTGGTACCAAAAGTGTGCATATTAGTACCCATATTGTGTATATTAGAACCTTTTTAAGGGGACTGTTCCAGTGGCAGCTTTTGTACCATTTTTTCTGAGTGTACCATATTATTCACAGATTCTTAGTACAGAGGTCAATTGCTGGACAGTCATGTGTGATTACTTATAACATTAAGTTTAAATATCTTATCTGTGGTTGCTGAGGCAGACAAAGTCTCTTATATTTCCTGTGGTGTCACAATGAAGACAGATGATCACCCAGTGCCAAAAGTTAAGTGAGGAGAAAGGGGTTTTTCTACAGAAAGAGAATAACACAGGATAAGATATGCTGTATGAGGAATTAGCACACAACTCAGCTCATTTCTGTTGAATCTCTTCTGATTGTCAGTTACTCTCGATTTACTTTCACTTGTGCTTCTCTTCAACTACATCAGAATGTGAACGTTTTTTTTTTGTTTTTTTTTACAATTGTGCAAGAGAGCAAATCTGTGGAAATATGTGTGTGAGAGTAGCAGAACGCTTCAGTCTGTTCCTCATTACAGATCCAGAATCCTTGGAGTCACGTTCACTGCATCAGTATCAGGCATGATCTGAATTTGCTGTGGTTTAGTGGACTTGTGGAAAAAAAGGGGAGGAAAAAAGACAACTTTGGCCTCACAGATGCACATACACACCTAATTTAGGAAGAATGGAAAAAACACACTCACACCTAGACACAGTTCAGTCATTGTTACTTCTTTCATTGGGTTCCATTGTTGTGTATAAGTTTCATAAATGTTCCCAGTCATTCTGGCTTTTGATACAACCATAAATTTGGATGGAACTATTATAAATACTTATTGTAAACACACAAATCTGCATTTTTAGTTCATTTCTTGTCAGATGTTAATTCTGTCATTGTCTACATTACTGTTAGAAGGACATTAAAAATGAGATGCCTTTAAAGTCACAATGTAACTGTAGTGACAGATCTTTCTTCAGTATGTACATCCAAGTAAAACCAATTATCAAAAAGAAAAAAATGTTGGACAGGGACTTGGTTCTATCCATCCGTTGTTGATTGAACTCTAAGAAAGGAACAGTGTTTAGGTAGATGAAATTATTGAAGTCTGCCATATATCACTGGACGGTCAAGTTATCATCCAAAATTAGAACGTCAAAAAAGGAAATTATGGAGATGGATTAAAATCGTTCAGAATAAGATCAGTAACATACATTTAGAAAATAGATTGATTCCCATTTTCATGAATTTCCATTTCATGTTTCTCAGTGAGATTCTCAGATCTTTCTCTTGAGCAAAAGAAGATTTATTTGATTGAATTGGGTAAACATATAAATCCTCCGATGCAAGAAAAGCCACTACATTTCTAAATATCGGCAGAGTGCTGTTAACTGAGCTGTGTCACATGTGCTTTAGGTCAGGGGTGAGATTGTGTTTGTTTGCACATTTATGCTTCTTTACAGCCACAAAAGGTGCCACTGTGGACACAAAGAGGGAATACCCCACATTCCTCCATGTCTTTGCTATAAAGATCCGACTGTATATGTGTGTGTTTGTCCTGAATAGACGGGCAAACGCCTTTAGATTCCTGACAGATTCTTTGACATTTTGGCTGACTGTTGTGTTTACTCAAACAACAACACATATCACATATTTTGCTATGGGGGGTAGGGGGGGTCGAATTGCGATTAATTATTCTGCAAAAAATTGCGATAAAAATAATAATACAATGTTTCTGTTCTTGTTCTGTTATAGTGGGTGCATGTTGTGTTTCTAAATACACGTTTAAGCAAGTCAAAATCGGAGTGTTATAGGTGTGGGTTGCATATATAGATCACACAAACAGTATTTAATCCAATAATCCAACAGATAACTGGTCATAGGAGATTCAGTATATAACAACCACTTAACATAGACAAAAACGGACAAATGACTGAACAAACGGTGTATGGTGTAAATGCTTAAAGGGGGGGTGAAATGCTGTTTCATGCATACTGATCTTTTTACACTGTTAAAGACTTGGAATCCCATACTAAACATAGACAAAGTTTCAAAAGTTAAGGTGGACGTTTGATGGGAGTATTTCTTTGTCAAAAATACTACTTCCGGTTAGTCATAAGTTTCGGCAAGTTTTTTGAGATCATGCGTCCCCACTGACGTTAGTGGGGGCGGAATTTCCTTGTATGGGCCTTACGGACAATTCTACCGGAAGCGCGTGAGAGAGAGCGAAGGAGAGAGCGAAAGCAACAGCCTACGCCCATCAACGCGCTGGCTCGTAGGCTGCACTGCACAGGTGATCTTGCACAACTAACAATGTCACCCAAAAAGTGCGTTTTTGGTTGCCAGACCAAGACAGTCCTGCACAGATTCCCCCAAAACCCTGCGGTAAGGCAACAGTGGATGGAATTTGCTTTTCCAGATCAGCAACT
Organism: Pseudorasbora parva; assembly: GCF_024679245.1. Taxonomy (NCBI): domain Eukaryota; kingdom Metazoa; phylum Chordata; class Actinopteri; order Cypriniformes; family Gobionidae; genus Pseudorasbora; species Pseudorasbora parva. Next base: position 32,933,666 of record NC_090193.1, read on the forward strand.
GAGTTGCGCGAATGTTTATATCTGTTCGCTGCATTTCGTTGCCGACAGTTTTATAAACAAGGCCCAGTTTGACGCCGGATTTTCAAATCGACTATTTCTAAAGGATGGAGCAGTCCCAACGATAAAGGTCCCAACTTTAGAACCGCAGGCGGTAAGTAAGACTGATTCAAATGTGTGTGTTTTTTTGCCTATGCTCATCAAGTAGCCCAAACATGATCACGTATAGTTAATTGATCAATGGAGCATGCGATGTGTAGTGCGTGTACATTTGTTTAGCTGGCCACTATATGTGTAACTTTATGTTTGTGTATTGTAAAAGCACTCCAAACAAAAATACACAAAGAGGGGGGAAATATGTTGAACTAAATAAGCACGCTTCTTCATTCAAATGCGCTACTATTCCGTGTCTTTCTATGTAAACACTAACTAATCCTGCTGTGCAAAACCGGTCCGCTTAATAACGTCTACACAAACCACGCGTAAACACACAAACACACGTGCACAACTGCACTTCCCACATGTACACCTTCAAAGACAAAAATACGACGATATAATTCAAGTATAAATATGTAAATAACACAAGTCGCTAAGCATATTATATAGTTAGTGTATAACTTGTACCACATACAGACGTCCTGCTCTAGTCGTTTTTGCTGCTGCTCCTGTTCAACTGCAGCCTCTGGGTCTGATTCCGGATCATAGATGTATGGCTGTATCTGATTAAAAGCCATATTTTTATTTTGAATAAAGTTTTTTTTCCGCTGTTAGGGATGACGCACTCGACTCAACACAATAGCAGCGCGCTGCTGCACACGTCATTATTTAGCTCCGCTCACACGACACGCCCCCACCCGCTCGGCTTTTTTCGGAAAGACTCGGAACAGCGCATCTTTCTTATATAATTATAAAAAAAATAAAGACTTTTCGGAGATATGCAGGATGCAATGCTACTCTATAGGTACTCAAGATTGACATGACACTGACTGAAACTGAGTGTTTCACCCCCCCTTTAACTAATGAGATACCAAGGAAACAAACTACTAACTCAGGCTTCACAGGAACTAAACTGAACATACACGTTACACAGAGCAAATGTAGAGATGGAGTTTGTCTGGAGAAGCATTTACTGTGAACGCTATTGGAGAATTAGCTTCTCATGCGTAAGAACACAGTGCTGCGCTTCGCTCTGAAACACGCAGAGCATATTTTTTAAAATTGTATTACAGTCCTTGTGATTTAATAATCTCACAAAGCGATTTCATTGTCACTTTGATTAATCGTGGAGTCTTACTTTCATGTATATTTTACTAAGGGCACGTTTACATTACAACAATGTACTAAAAACGGAAATGTTTTTCCTTTGTGCTTTTCATGTACAGACGTTGTTAAAAAAAATCCTCGTTCACACGGATCCATGAAAATAATTAAAAATGCTGTATTATGCTGCCAGCTCAGTAGTTGGCGGTGTCACTTTGTAAAGAAAAATTACACGTCTAAAGATGTCACCATTTTCACAAATTTGCAAAAAAAATCAATTAAATTTTTTTGGTGTGTTTTTAGGCCCCCAAAATTGTCATTGTCATGCAAATGAACGAACAAAATGCATAGAAAGTTAAAAATGGTGTTGTGTAAGTGGCTTAATCAACAACCTTAAAGATTGCTGAATTCTGTGTTCTAGAGCTTTTGATAATGTTTAACACAGATTATCAACATTATATAATACAAATGACATTTAAAGCCGTCTCTACTAAATCTGTCATTTTTTAAAACATGACAGATGGAAAGGCCTAAAAAAAACTGTGAAGTGCCTAATAACATCTTGTCCCATTTCCACTTCCTGCTTCATTATTCATAGGAATCATCGGCATATGAATGCCAGTCAGTCAGCACACGAGTAGCACTTGACGTGTTAAGCTTTCCACTTGCGTAATTATGCTTTTATCACATTCATTCATATTCATCTGGACCTGAAGAATCTATAGGTCTCATGAACAACCATTCATGACCCACAATGACTTTCATTAGCAGAGAATCAGCCTGGCTGATGTCTGAAACACAGGAAATGGTTTGGAATGGAGGAGTGGATGTTCTTTTGGCCTTGCTGCAGTTGGATTGGGACTCAGTGATAAGGACACTCTCACACACACTCTCTTTATTTCTCTCTCTCTGTCTTTCTCTCTATCTCTATTTCTTTCTTTCTCTCTCTCACACAGACGCACACACACACACACACACACACAAAGCTGGTTCTGTTGAGCTCTGTGGCTGGCTGCAGGGGTGTAAAGTGCAGATGAACAGATGATCGGCCACCGGTGGCGACCATGATGTCACCCTGTGTGGCCGCATAAAGACTGGCTTTGGGAGACAGGAAGCTGAGGTCAGAGCCCGACCCTGATGCGGAGCGACGCTGTGGCGGACAGTAGAATAGACATGTCAAGTGGTGGCCCACACTGATGCATAGAAGAGACTGACTCAGTATGTTACAGCCTGAATGAGAGCGAGGAAGAATTGGGTGTATATTTGTGTCTTCTTGAACTTCCAGAGTGTCTTTGATTATTCTATTCAAATTTGAAGGTCTGTTGCTCTTATTAGTTCTTCATTAAGTTCAAGTTCTAATGGACAGAATCTGTGACACGAATAATTAAATCTATTGCAAATCTCCAATTTGAGACTGCCTTGTAATGTTGTAGCATTTAAAGGGATTGATTTTAGTTTATTATTATTCATATTTTTAAGACAAAATAGTATAGCATGTTAGCCATTTATCAGTTAAAATAGGAAAATATGTAGCCTGATGTGATCATACTAAATTCTAGTCAGAATATGAGTCTGAAACTGCTTGGGCTGTGATTATGGGGCGTGTTTCAACCGAACCAGGAAAGACCTCAATTGGATAGACCTACAACCAATCAGAGCAACGAAGCAACGCATTGTCAAATGTCAACATAGTTCAACTGCACTGTGTTGCCAAGTCCGCGTTTTCCCCCCCGCGGTTTGTTTTCTATGTCTGCGGGTTAAAGTGAATATTATGTGATATATAGACCCATGAGTGCGAATTTTAGCAGGCAACCTCGCCAAAATAACACACATTTTCCCCCGGAGAACTCCCCGAGAAGCTATTGTTTAGGGCTAGTAGTTGGCGGGTTTTGTTGTAAAAACTAGATTTTTGTTGTAGAAAATATGGGTGTATGGGTATCAACCGGAATAATTTCCACAAAAATTATGTTAACAGTGATGCACTTATTATGGATGTTACTGTGCAAGGCACTGGATTGCACTTAATGTTAAAGCATGTTTTAACAAAAAGTTTTAAAGTATTGAGTATATTGAAAGTATTAAAATATGTACAGAAACAAGAATTATGGTGACATTGTCAGTGCCATTGTACATTCCCAATGCTTGACATTTCATTAATATTATTTCAAAGTCTGCATGGATTCCAGAAAGCGTTTACATGCACAAAAAATTCACCCATGGCAAATATCTGTCTTTTTTAGCCAGTAAAATTGCCTATACATTTCTATTCTAAACGCATTACTTAAAACCTTTTTTTGGCTGTTTTTACAAATGAGGTGAAGACGGGATGATTCTGGAGCATTCAGTTATCTCATCGAGGCATTTGTATTTCCCCCTTATTTATGTGAACAAGAGCTGCTTTTTTCTGTGAATTCTGCCACCTAAGCAGCACGGATACTCTGAGTATTATATGACCAAACCAGACATGACGGTTTGATTTTTGCCCTCACACAACACCATTTCGGCAATATAATTCTCGTTAAGATGAACACATGGCGATCATTGCTAAGCCTGAGCGATGATGTAATACTGTATTGATGCTCTCTTTGGGTTAAGCTCAATAGCTCTTGTATAAGAGCTGTCTGCTTGTTTGTATGGGCGGCAATGGGCGATGAGGAAGTCAGCGGGCAGTCTCGTAGCCTAGAGAGAGAAGGAGAGAGAGATGGAGAAAAGGGGAAAAGAGAGAGAGAGAGGGTCTTGTGAAGGGTCACATGGCAGCCACACTATCCGTATGACCTCGGTGTGGATAATTCTTTTCCACAACCAAAGCATTCACATTCCTCCTCTCTGGCTCCATTATGTTTTTTCATGGATTATAGTTTTATATTATAATTCAAATTATAGCTACAATGACACAGTAATTGATACCCAAATTTTACAGTAAAATATTTTTTGGGTGCATTTTACATGACAACGATGTACTAAAAACCTAAACGCTTGTCTTTTGCTTTGTCACATACCGACAACATTGTTAAGCGATCCCCGTTCACACGGATCCACGAAATCGCAGTATTATGCTGCCAGGCCAGTAGTTGGCGATGTCACTTTTTAAAAAAATACCACATGCCTAAAGACTTTGTAGTTTAAAAAGAGGCGATAATATTATATTGACATAATATATATAGTTGACATTAGAGGATGCTGCCTTTAGCCTCTCTGTTAAAGCATTCGACTCTCATGCCGGCGGACCCGAGTTTGAATCCTGCTTAGAGCGGGAGATTTGAACAGAAGGGGTTACATCTACGCAACACAAGCTGAATAATTGAAGGGTTTATTTCCTATAGATTTAGATGTTTACTGTCAGTTTTATGATTTCCAAAAATACTATGAAAACCGATTTATTTAAAAGTTTGGACATTTGGTTCCCCTCTGATATGGTTAATTCTCTGTGAGCTGAGAGGGTTGAGGATAGATAGTGAGTGTGTGCAGCACATTTTCCTACACCTGGACATCTACAACCACAAACTCGCCTGTCAAGCCATTATACACACACGAGCAACTGACCTGACAACTGAGTTAAACATTAAACTGTGCACACAAGCACCCTGCCAAAAAACGCACAAATTTGCATATACGGTGAAGCAGAATGTGAGATTTAGTTCTGTTCCTAATAAGCTTTTCAAAATATTCAGCCATCTTCTCAGGCAGCATGCGTTCAGAAGCTGAAAGTGAAGAATAAAAGATGATCATATGTGACTGATGTGGAATGCTCTACATGGGCAGCAACTTCTTGCAAACAGTTGATTTCGATAAAAAATTTGTTTAGCATATTTTTAACACAACAATGCATTGTATGCATTTTTTTTTTTGCATCGATCCTTTGCATAATGAATTAAATACTCACAATGTTTATAATCAACCCCCTTGAATAAACAGTTTTCACAGAGCTAGTTGCAAAACATTCTGGGGTGGTCTAATCACTTGCTATTAGTATTTGTCCAAACGAGGTATCTTAGACGGAGCGGCCTTCATGTCGAGAGCACACCTGTGATGCTGTCTAGGTAGTAAGCTCACTAGGTTTCAAAACAGAGCTAAAATCTTTATATCTGTAAAAGATTATAAACGTATACAATTTCTGTCTAATAGCAATTTCACCAACTTTTATCTAATTTCTGTCTAATTGTACAACATACAGGACGGATGTTTTTCTTTAAAGACTCAGAACGGATGTTTTTCTTTAAAGACTCTTGATTCAGTTTTTTATTTCCTTTTCAATTCGGTCAAACACGTTGACTAGAATTTCAAGTGCAGCAGCTTAAGCAAGAACAAGCTGATAACCAAAGCACAACAGGTTTGGTAAGAGATATGGGTAAACCCTTTAAAATCATACCATTTTTAATCAATTGCTTCCAAAAACATTGATTCTTTTATAATGTTGTATATTAAATTTCACACAAATTCAAATTAGCATAAAATGCGCTTTCTGGAAAAATGAAAGAATTTCCTTCTCTTTCTGCCTTACCCTTTTACAGTCTCTTAGGGTGCTTTCACACTTGCCTCATTTAGTTCAGTTGAATCGTACTAGAGTTCGTTTCCCTCTTTGGTGCGGTTCGTTTGGTCAGGTCTGAAAGCAGCAATCGCACTCGGGTGCGCACCAAAAGCGGACCAAACAAGCGTACCGAGACCTCCTTGAAGAGGAGCTCTCTCTTTCAAACGAGCTCCGGAGCGGTTTGTTTGTGGTGAGAACATGATCTGACCTCGAACAGAACCAACTGCAAAAGTACTGATCATTTTTGGACTAAACCAGCTGCCGTAGTTAGCTGCGCTGACATTGTGTGCATGATATTATTACCTGATAGATCAATGGCAATATTTTCGGGAAGATGAGCATGTCAAGAGTTAATAATTAATGCACGCCTCCGCTTGAAGTGACGAGTGATGCGCGCTCGCCGTCTGCAGTGCATTAGAGCGTTGTTTTCATGTCGCATCCGCGCTTCATTATAGAAAGGTATTTGCATACTGTGGTAAATACACACAGTGTAGTAGATTATGACCAGGGACAAAACCAGCCCGTGGAGTCGTCTCTTCATAGTGTTATTATAGTTTGCTGGCTTTGCCTCTTCTGTTGGAATTTTCCCACACGTAAATTTTGACCAATCGAAAAGCAGTTTAGGAAATACGCCATGGCCAATGAGTGATGTAGATGTTGTCACGTGCCTGCGTTTTGGTTCGTTTCAACTGGTTCGGACCAAAGCAAATCAGTGTGGTGTGATAAAATTGCATTATTTTTCATATATTTTACCTTTATTCTACACTGCTCTGTCTCTCCTTGTAAAAACGGTCTGATGGTTTCTGGGTTCTATGAAGCAATGAATATGCAATGGGCTCAAAAATAAGCAATGGGCTCAGATTGGTTAGCTAACCAAGCTGTGTTGTGATTCTCTAACCGCCTAGTGCACATATTAGTTGATCGGTACGTTTTTCACGGGCTGTTTTCAACACTGTCAGGGAGTCAGAGCCTGCTGAATTTACAACACAAGATCATAAACTTCACCTGATATATGTAATGTGACATTACGTGAGGAAACAGGGTGGAACATGGTTGTGTTAGTTGATTGGTAAAGTTATCACGGGCTGTGGGCGTCCGCGCTGCCATAAACACTGATGGAGATGGAGCATGCTGGCTTTACAACCTAAGGTCATCCACTTCTCCTAATATAAGTATATAAAAAATATATTAAAAACATTTTTGTGATTGTGTAATGTAATTTGAAGTGTATGAAACCTAAAATAAACATTAAAAGACACTGAGCTCAGTCAGTCTCTCACTCACTGTCTCTGGATCAACGACAGATCAACAGCATTTTACGAACTATTACAGGAAAACCACATAGACAAAAATTAAATCATACTTACAGGTTGTGGCCCGTGAACAGCTTCTGTTTTTAAAGTTGGAACTGCTCCATCTTTCAGGACAATCCGTTGTGCGAATCCTGCATTGAAGAGCACAGAGAGCGAGATTTAGGTAATAATTATGAGGGGGCGAGTTAAAAAAATTATTTTAACCATTGATTCCAAACTCCCCCATCCCTAGGAAGGCTGAACAAAGTGGACCTGCAATCCTGATGAAAATTACAGCGTTTCGTCAGCAACTAACTATAGTACATAAACTCTTCTCCACAGCGATAAAAATGGCCTCTCTCTCTCTCTCTCTCTCTCTCTCTCTCTCTCTCTCTCTCTCTCTCTCTCTCTCTCTCTCTCTCTCTCTCTCTCTCTCTCTCTCTCTCTTCCCCCCCCCCCCCCATTTAATATTCTAGGATTAGGGGTTTATGTAAATATTGGAGTTAGTTAGTGATGTCAGCAAGTCTGGAGGAAAAGGCTATAGTTCCCTACCAGCCGTTTGCTGTAGTCCTTAGAAATTGATTTCTTTAAAAGCAAATCTCCCTCTGCTTTAAACTTTGAGCGTTGTAACTTTGCAGATGTTGTTTATGCTCAAACAGCAACATTATACACTAGCTAAAGTTAGAAAAGTGAAATCGTGTTTTACCACCCCTTTAAAAACTTCTGTCCCGATTTCTTTGAGGGGAGAGTCTATGGGCATGAGTTTTTTAGATCTTCCTATCTAATGGATGAAATAAGCTCACAGAATTTACATATAAACACGACCGGAGAAAAACATAAAAACATGCGGAGAGCAGTAGCTATTGTTTCTGCTCTAATAGCCTCTAATAATAAGATATCAGGTTAGAAATCAGGAATGGTGAGAGAACTTGGTGCTTGGTATGTTTTTCATCTTGAAACCAAACTTGGGTCTCCAGCCAACAAAGTTGAAATCTCATCTGGCTTTTCTCGCATTAGATCAGTAGGCGGAGACTAGTGTGTCTTCTGTGGCTGTTTTAACGCGTTTTCGACTATACCTCTGGAAGTGGTCAAGCTCAAAACGCTTTAAGCCCTGTTTACACCTGCATTTAGCGTTGTTCACTTGTGATCCAATCACATTTCAATCACCAAAGCGCATCTTAATACCAGGTGTAAACAGGGCCAAGGAGAAACCAGTTGAAACTGATTAAAAAATGAAGATCACACATTTACAATCTCCTCAAGTTGGATTCGCAGTCATGTGGGGGATTGTCTTATTGTGTTCCTTGATTGCTAACAGCATCGTTTGATCATGTTATTTAAAAGAGAGATATTAACTTATCAAATCTGTTTAAGGGTTAATGTGTCCCACAGAAACCACACAAGCTGCATTGATCCTATTCCCTGGGTGTATTCTTGACGGGTAGGACTCATTTTAGAGCTAATATTAGCATGTAAACCTAGTTACCTCAAACCAGTCTGCAAGGACAATGTCACATGTGAGGAAGAAGAGTCACGCTATGACATTTGATTGTGCTTTAACGGTGTAACGGACTGCGTGTGTGAAATGAGATGAGTCAGTTACAGTGGCAGTGCCGCTACAGGGCACAAAGGATCGTGAGAAACGACTTTTGTGGAGATACCTGCAAAACCAGATACACATGCAAAAGAGAAAAACGTATATACACAAAAATAGCATCCAGAAATTCCCACAGTTGACTAGGTGCATAATAAAAAAAAATTCTGAAGAAAATGTGAATGGTGCTTGACCATGCAAAACTCAATGTTAGAGTTAGCCTGATTTTCCCAATATTTTATATGAAATTGTTAAGGTGTTTTGAGTGGTTTCATGGCCATTTCTAAGGGGTTCTGATGAGATGTACAAGGCTATTCGTTTAAACAATACTGCTGCTGCTAGTCATCATTGAAAACAATATGAAGAGATACAATTATGATATGTGACAAATATATGTGTGGTTAATCTGCAAAATGCTCATGTTATTTGAACAACGTTAGCGGGATAGAACAAATTGCATATTATTTTTAATTTAGATTTTATTTTATTGACATAAAAGATTTTACATATAGTCCACAAAAATTTAATCTGATAAAAATGACAAAGTTTACTTTCACTTGTTTTTCTTGAGCGGTTAAACTGCACAATGTTTCTTACGGGTGTGGAACAACATAAGTCATTATTGACAGAATTTAAATTTTTGGGTGAACCAACCCTTTAATTCTGGAGCATCAGTGAATGTTTGGACCTTATGTAAGAGTTGTGGATCATCCAGGCTAGGATACACTGTATTAAGAATCAAGTGTATGTCATTTTTATCTATTCAACTTTTATTGATATGTAAACATATTTTTTATGTAAAATATCGTATTCAGGACAGTACTACAACATGCATTTTGTACGATTCCTCATATTTTATTAAAACATGCAGATTCCGCAAGGTTAATGCAACGTTTTGACCACGACTGTATTTATGTTGTAATTGGTATTTTGGAATTGTTCGTTTTCTGATTTTCTAGATTTGTGCACAAAGCATGTAAACGTGAAAGAAACCAGAGACCGGTTAGTGCGTTGGCAGGATGTGAGATGGGGTCATGTCACTGACCATGCTGGCCTTCCCTTCTTTTCATTAGCCTCGTGGGTAGCCGTAGGGCAGACGACATCAATAGCTACTAACATCTGACAGCACAGACTGACCACTGTCTGCCTAATTACCCTGACCAGTGATCTGACCCTGCACTGCCCCTGCTGAGAGCCCATAAGCCATTACTGTCCGCTGTACGACACCAAACACAAATACTGCCCTGAGCTTTCACTGCGCCCTTTACTCTAATGATTTTCTCCAACATTTCGTGTGTAGTGTCTATCATCACCTCTGACATGGTTTCACATGTGGACTTGTATTTCTGGATGTTGATTTTTATCTTAACAGAGGTCATAAATCGAACACTTTACACAACTTGCCAATCATGTGATAATAATATAATCATGAGCAAGAGAAAAACATTTATGGTAACTTTCTCTTTCCTGAGAATCCTCATTCACTCCAACCACTGCAATGCATGACTTTAAGCGAACAACTCAGACAGACATCCGTGATGAGTAACCGTTGAGCATAGTTGACCGAGGTTTTTGGCTTGGATTTCAGGAAGTTTGATGATCTGCCCTGTTAATTAATATGTTACTCACTCACTATTGATCACAGAAACGAGAATGATGCACACAAACACTTTCCCAAAACCCGTCACTTAAGTATTAAACTTTGACGTGCAACTCATCTTGCACTGTTTGTGCTACAGACATAAATGATACCTCAAGTCAAGTGGTTTGATTTAGAGACTGCAATCAGATTAGCAACCAGACTAACCATTTTAATCTGCCAGGTGAAAGATTAAAAGATAATGATAGATTAAACTATATCTAATTGTGGTCTGAATTTCTGAAATGAGTTGTAGTCAGATGAGTGAATGACTGTTAAATTGTCAAGCAGGGACTGACAGATCTCATGTGGTTTATTATGAGCCTGATTATTTTTGCTGACACCTGTAGGCTGTTCAGTGCCATAGATAGATAATTACAGGTGTGTGCCGGACCTGTTGATTGGATTTGACTATACCTGTTGATACCTGTTCCCCAGTCAACTAATCAAGATGGGACAAGTCTTTGTGTATGATTGATGATTTTCTGCTTTTTTTTATATTCAGCTCTTTGTCATAGATGTATATCCTTTACCAAAATGTGCACATAAAATGTGTTGGATGATATTTATCTTTTTTTAATCTTTACTAATCACTGTCAGTCCAGTACTTTGCTCATTATACCGGTTTCTCTCACAGTATATTGATAAAGACACTAAATAAAGACACAGTATATTGAACTAAATTGTTTTTAACCCAAGGCTCGTATAGCAGATTCTTTTTTCAGTCAACTCACAATGGCATCATTGATTGACATCTAATCTGGTGTGATTTTTATTTATTACATATTTGAATATATGCAATGAGTTTTGAGAGCTTGTGGTGGATGGGAAATATTTTCAGTGAACGAAAAAGTTTATTTGAATAATAGTCATGTATGTCACTGTATTCTTTTGGTATATGCAAGAGCTGTGTCAACATAATGCTGAACTTATTTTGTGTTCAAAAGAATAAAGAGTGGGAAATATGAGGGTGAGTAAATAATGACTAATTTAAAGTTTTTAGCTGAACAAACCCTTTAAAACAGGATCATTTCAACATAATTTATCAGGAGACTAAAACATTAACAGGTTTTCTATGAAATTTAAGAGGTTTTTACTACACATTAGGAGGTTCTCTATGAGAATCCGTAAGTAAATGTTATAAACAAAAAGTAACTAGCTTAAAACAGACGGCCCTATACATCAATCTACATCGATTAACATCCTACGTCATAAATCGCCTGAGCGCAACTTTTAAATATAAATATTTTTCTCACACAAACCCATCGCTCCACTTTAGAAGGCCTTTATTATCCCCCTGGAGTCAAATGGATTGCTTTTATGATGTATGGATGGATGGATGCATGCACTTTTTTTGGCCTTCAAAATCTCAATCCTCATTCACTGCCATTATAAATCTTGGAAGAGCCAGGACATTTTTAATATAACTCAGATTATATTCATCTGAAAGAAGAAAGTCATTGGATGACTTGAGGGTGAGTAAATCATGGGATATTTTCATTTTTGGGTGAACTATCCCTTTAAGTGTCCCTTGCCAATGCGATCATAATAAGTGCCAGATAGTTTGCTTTGTAATCCACTTCCTAACACACATTTTATTAAGCATCTGGGCAGCCAGTGGCCCTGATTAAAGAGAAACAGAGTCCCTTTAAAAGAAAAGGAGCGGGTCTTTAATGTGGCATGCTGAGAAGTCACACAAAGTCTTGGTACGCATTACCCGAACCAGGCCCTGGAGGCATCCGTCCACATAAGCGCTCTTAAAAAGTGCTGCATGAAGGATGTTGTGCACAAATAGCTGCTCTCTTCTCTCACTAAGCACATTAGCATTTAAACGGCGATCATGCGGATAGCAATTTCCCCTCTTTTCCCATTCTTTTCCTTACTTTTTATGCTCCCTTGTGAACAGAAGGGCTTTTATGACCAAAACTAAAACATTCTTTGTCAATTATTTTGACATCAATGTATGTCACGTTGTGCTTTATTTATTTCAGCATTACGTCAACACACAAATAATCAGTTCTGTCTGATTTATGTTTCCTTGATGAATTCACTTTTTTTCTATTTATGCCAGTGTTTTTATGAACATCTGGTGGACTGTTGTATGTAACGGCTTTTGGATTGAAGCCGTTTTAGTAGTTCTGATGACAGATCTGAATAATAAAGACTTTTTGATGTTACAGGCCACAGGAAATGGGGCTCACTTTTGACCTTCGACCCAGGGTGTAGCACAGGGTCCCAGTCTGGTTTTGGAGTTTGTGTATGTGTGTGTTTGTGTCTGGGCGAAAATGGTCTGGAAGGATGGTGTGTGTATATGTGCATGACTATAACTTTTCTAGTGAGAAGGTAGGCAGCATAATTATGATTTTAGCAAGTATGGTAATAACTATGCTGTCTTCAAAGATGCCGTCTTTTAGCGTTGCAAATATTCTTCATGATTACCAAATAATGCATTTATGCATGATTATCTCGAAAATGCATTGTGGAAAAAAATCATCCAAGATGGCAGATTATGGTTATAATTTAAATCAATAGCCAAAATAATGCAATGGTAATGATTCATAATAATTAATTATGATAATTCTTAAATGAGGATTATTGTTTATCGGAGAGCCTACAACATGCTAACATCAAACTCTGCTGGATTCAGCTGAGACACAATGACAGACAGAGAAACTGACTTTGAATAATGGCGGCTCCCTTTTGGGACACAGCAGATGTCAGCTTTATTTTTGGCATTTAACTCTGGGTCAGACTGAACCAAAAAGGACCAGCTGTTTTGAATCTTGGCTCCGTCTGACGGTCAGTGTGGGTCGTGCTGAAGAGATCGTAATTACAGGGCGGATGTATTTCAATAGGTTGAGTGGGAGCTGGTTCACAGCATTGTGTTGCAACTCAAAACTGGAACAAGAGATTTATGATAGATTAGATACCTATGGCCTTAAAATATTTCAGTATCATATCACAGACTTTTTTTATGGGTTGTATTGTTCTCTAGTAGTAAGTATGTTTATGTTTGAGGTCCGATGAAGATGATAAAGATGCAAAAAGGTTGCAAAACAAAAGTATTTATTAAATAAAACAAACTCAGATAATCTACAATGAAGACAAACGTAAGAGTGTGTAACATGACAACACAACCAATACCAAAGGACTGAATAAAATGAGGAACTTAAATACACAGGGTGAATGAACTTAATGACGAACAATTGACAACTAATAGAAAACCATGGTAAAAAATCAAGAGCGGGAAAATAGAAGAAATGACAATGGGTAACAGAGAAACAAACTGACCATGCGTCCCAATTCGCATACTATCCAGTAAATAGTATTTGAAAATATAATTAGTATGTCCCAAATCGTAGTATGTTGAGTATTCCAGTCTGAATTCGAAGTGTGGATCGATGCGCTCTCTAACGGCTGATATCGCCCATAACCCATTGCGAGTTGGACGAGGATTAGAACTACAAACGCGGACAAAAACCTTTAAAAAACTACAAACATGACAGATGTGCAAGTCCGACGGTTAAGTAGAAAGGTTTAGATAAAGGGGTTTGAGTGACCAATTATCAGTATTTAACCTGACAAAAATATATTTATTCAGTGTTGTCCTCATTATATTTCACCTGCAGCAGCATTGTGAATTTTTGTAATGACATGTTTGGCCATTAACTTTTAAATACATCAATATATTTCAACTGCAAATACATGAGGAGAGTCTCTGCATTAAAGACCCACAAATGGCAGATCAACATGCGGCCATGTTTCACTCTGATACGGTAGGAAATGAAACTGAATGTGGAGGATTTGAACTGTGACAAGATGATTGACAGGGCAGTTTAAACGGTGACGGGATCACGTAACTAAGCGACAGTCTGTTAAAGATGGCGAAGTTGTATGTCCCGAAGCTTGCATACTTTTCTGCTACACACTCAAAAGTATATACTTTTTATTCACAATACTTTTAGGACATAGTATAAGAAGGCAAATTGGGATGCAACATACAATTCCATGAAAATTAAAGTAAAAAGGTATAACGCAACATTTTTTTTTCAGTCTCCAGAATGACTGGTAAAAAGGTTTATGGTAGTTTCATTTTCTCAGACCTCCATGCAGAAGATTTATGCATAGTAAATATGCACAAGCATCTGAAGGAAGGACTGCCATGTTAATAAATTAAACAGATTTAAGCAACATTTTTTTAAAGGAAACTATCTGCTAAATAATGGGACTGTTTCTTTCCCCCACTCCTCAACCTGCACTGGTAATGCTGACCGTATTGTTTCTAACCCTTATGTCTCGTTCACCTTGATTAAGAGCTGTAAATCTGAGCAGGCCAGCTAACCTCAGTCATTCCCTGCTGGGTTAAGTGCAATCACCGCACCGATTTACCCCAAACCCCTTGGGCCCGCCTCTACTGCTGTCCTCATATCCAGTTACATCTAAACTGTGCCGTTCTCACACCTGACCACACACCACCCAATCTATACACCGGAAATATATAGAGTGTCACATGATCCTGATTTTTTCAGGATTCTTTGATTAATGGAAAGTTCAAAAGCACAGCATTTATTTCAAATAGAAATCATTTGTAACATTGTAAAGGTCTTTACACTCTAAAAAATGCTGGGTTAAAAACAACCCAAGTTGGGTTGAAAATGCACCGACCCAACAATTGAGTTGTTTTAACCCAATGGTTGAGTTGTTTTAACCCAGTGGTTGAGTTGTTTTAACCCAGTGGTTGGGTTAAATGTTGCTTAAGACAACCCAATTGCTGGGTAAGAACAACTCAACCATTGGGTTAAAACAACTCAATTGTTGGGTCGGTGCATTTTCAACCCAACTTGGGTTGTTTTTAACCCAGCATTTTTTAGAGTGTACTGTCATTTTTGATCAATTTAATGCATCCTTGCTGAAAAAAAGTATCAATTTAAAAAAAAAATCTTACTGATAACAAACTTTTGGGTGATAGATGCATTCATATAGAATTCAGTTGATGCATGTTTGACTTCATTTGGGAGTTTGTTTGAAAAGAGTGGAAATAATGGTGTTTATATATTTTGTTCTGAGCATTCACCTCAGGATTAGAGGAGTGCAAGCAGTATGATGTGGTCTCCTGCTCTGACTCTATAGGAGATTATTTGCATTGCAAGTATACAGAGCTGCTTTCAGCCATCTGGACCTCCTGCAAGAATATCAGTGTTATGTATAATGGGGGCGAACACACACACACATGCACCCTACAAACCATTCACAGCAAAAACCACCAATTAGTCTGTAGAAATAACAATCTATTTGACAGCTCAGAGGAAGAGATTGAAAAGCCACATATGAGATTCACATGACTTTATACCCACAAAGGCAGCAATCCTTGTCCTTTTGGAGACATTTTTTGGTCCCATGAGGAAAACAGCTTATAAATCATACAGAATAATGTTTTTTTTTAATGTAAAATGCAGAAGGGTTTCTTTGATGGCAGGGTTAGGAGATAGAATATACAGTTTGTACACTATAAAAATCATTGTCTATGGAATTCCCCCATGAAAACCCAGTGTGTATGTGTGCCCTTGTTTATATTACATTGTGGGGACCAAATAAGTAAACATGAGATTACCTACATTGTGGGAACCAGCCCGCGGTCCCCACTTTTCAAAAGGCTTATAAATCATACAGGATGAGTTTTTTTAGAAAGTAAAAATGCAGAATGTGTCCTGTGATGGGTAGGTTTAGGGGCAGGGGCCGTGGGGGATAGAAAATACGGTTTGTACGGTATAAAAACCATTACATCTATGGAGAGTCACCACAAAGATAGTGAACCAGTCGTGTGTGTGTGTGTGTGTGTGTGTGTGTGTGTGTACTTGTCTACCTATCTAACAGGGGACCTTGGCGTCGTTACACACTCACCAACAGGGGACCTCTGAGCCAAGAGGGGACATTTTTCAAGTCCCCTGTTGGTCATGCATTAAATCATGTGAAAATGAAGTAAAAAACTAAAGAAATGCTCTGGTGATTTTTTAAATGTTTGACCAAGTAAGGACCTACAGGTGTGTGTGTTTAAATCATGTTAAAATCAAGAAACAACACTCTGGTGAATTTTTAAAAATGTTGACCAAGAGGGGACCTAAGAGTGTGTGAGTGTTTAAGGCCATGCTCAGCAGCTCCCCTGTAGGCTGGAGCAGGAACTGTAATAGCCCTTAAACACACGTCGTTCACACACACACACACACACTCCTCTATTGCTTGAATGGCCTGCTGTCCTCTGACTCTAGAGCTGCTGTTTAACAGGCTGCTTACTAAAGGAACAAACATTATATAGATTATATCTCTTTACTAAATACCCTGACTAGTTTCAAACTTTGCATTACTTTAAAATTAAATACTACAGGATCAAAAAAAAAAACGATTAAAAAATCTAAACAACCAGGATGTAATTAGAAATACATCTGCCATCAAAATGTGTGTGTCTTCAGTTTCTACAGATAAATATAGTAAATACCATCCATCATGGCCGTGGACAGACCGTAAAACTTTATTAAATTATTAAGGGATCTCATTCAATGCTTTTGTAAACATTTTTTGTTTCTGTGTATATATATATATATATAACATTTTAATGACAGTGACCTATAATTATTGAAAAATAATGCATTATTTTATTTATATTAAAAAAAAAGGTACGGTAAATGGGACAAACTTTGCATCTAAAGTTCTTTTAAACAAGTGTTAACATAGACATTATTAAAAACATTTTATTTTAGCCAAGTATTTGTAAAAATAATGTGTGACTTTTGGCCCATATAAAAGGCCCATCTTACCACCTTATACATTTATGAGCTTTTTAAACTAACCACTTTTGATTTATTTATGTTTAACAAAATGATGCAGGTCCCCTGTTAGATAGTAAATCACGACGCCTGTGTGTTTGCTGTGACATTTCTTATCATCATAAACACACTGCAAAGATTTAGAGTTTTTACAGCAATACCTGAGTTTAAAGGGTTAAATCAAGCAGAAATAGCTCTCTAATGTATTAATTGCAGGTCATTATTGAATAGTGATTACGTTACACACACACATTGACTCAGGTCCACTGTTAGATAGTAAATCACGACGCCTGTGTGTTTGCTTGTGACATTTCTTATCATCACAAACACACTGCAAAGATTTAGAGTTTTTACAGCAATACCTGAGTTTAAAGGGTTAAATCAAGCAGAAATAGCTCTCTAATGTATTAATTGCAGGTCATTATTGAATAGTGATTACGTTACACACACACTGACTCAGGTCCCCTGTTAGATAGTAAATCACGACGCCTCTGTGTTTGCTGTGACATTTCTTATCATCACAAACACACTGTAAAGATTTAGAGTTTTTACAGCAATACCTGAGTTTAAAGGGCTAAATCAAGCAGAAATAGCTCTCTAATGTATTAATTGCAGGTCATTATTGAATAGTGATTACGTTACACACACACTGACTCAGGTCCCCTGTTAGATAGTAAATCACGACGCCTGTGTGTTTCTCTCCTCAACCCCCACAACCCCCCACTCACAATTTACATTTCAATAAGGGAGACTTGAAAAACCAGTTTGTGAACCACAGGCCAAAAGAGCTCAATATACCAATGTGGCAGAACCCTTCTCAAATAAACTAGAGAAGATCCTGGGATTTGCCCTGCCAAATTAAACTAAATTACAGTTTTTACAATCGCTAGGACACATTTCTCAATACTTTGGTCATTTTCAAAACTTGTTCTCCAAACCAACTTTCTGCTTCACATCAGTTATTTCACATTCAAAATCCACAAAAACTAACAAAACACTTAATTCATGTCTCAAATCAAGTGCCAATGATCCACAGTTTAGCTTGCACAGACTGAAGTTGTGATCACTCTGTGAAGAGTTTTGAAAAAGTGACCAACATTTGTTTGACAAATTTGAGAGTGCCAGAGACTTTGACTAAGGAGAATATTCTGAGCACAATGTGTGATGTTATTGAGATCTTTTATGAAACTTTTTAGAGGTGACAAAAGTAAGAGTTCCAGAGTATCTAGCTGAAGAAAAAAGTCTGAGCACAGCGTGCGATACTGTTGAGATCCCTTCTGAAACTTTAGAGGAGACACATATGAGCAATACAGTCTCTCTAGCCAAGGAGACAAATCAGAGCATAGTATGTGATGTTGTTGAGATCTCTTATGAAACTTTAGTGGAGATAAACATGAGAGAATGTCATTTTTTGTCTCAGGATAAACATGTGAGAAGCAGGAGACTTAGCCTTATGTCTCAATTTGATGTTCACTTGATCTCATTTCTGTCTAGGAGAAAGATGTGAGTTGAGAAGGAGATCTCAGGTTTGATTTTCCTTTCCTCTAGGTTGGCCTTTGGTTCACAAACTGGGTTTTTAGGGCCCTATAAAATCCGTTTTATTTTTTCCCAAATTCCGTTTTTTCCGTTTTAATTTTTGCAGATTCCTTTTTTTCCGTTAAAATGTTTGGTAATTCAGTTTTTTAACCCTTTACTGTAATTTTGGTGAAAAAAGAGTTTGCTTTTAATGTTAATATAATACAACATAAAACAAAAAATAGGAATGACCTTAAATTTACTGAGGTAACAAACATCACATTTACTTTTTAGGACAAATATGATATTTGACATAACACTGCACTTCAAATACTTCAAATATTAATGGTTATTAGCTTTAAACTTTCCGGTAAAATAAATTATAATAGTTTATATAAGTTAAAATGAAAGTGCTCCATTAGCTTTTTCTTTCAAGTATTTTTTTTTTAAAAAGAACTAAAAAAAAAAAATCATAAGAATCATCTTTTACAGTACTCTTAAGTACTATTAAGTAAAACATTTAAATTTGAAAATTAACATAAAAAAAAAACATTGCACCATGAAATCATGTAGTGAATTGTTCTGTGTGTTTAACAATCACCATAATGATATCCAGAGCTGTGAAAAATAAAAATACACGAAAACACAACACTGCCTGAAGTTTTTTTCCCCCAAATTCAAAGGCCCCTTTAAATGATTAAAACTAGATGCTTAATTTTAACTTTAAGGTTACTTATCATGTAAACTACCCATATAGAGCATGTTAAATGCATGTTTGGAACAGAGGGGAAAACGGTTGCATTTGCAGCAGATATGCATTGCTGCCCAATGTGCACATTATAAATCAAAGCACGAGATGACAGGGGTCGAGCAGAACACCGGAAAATCTGACCGAATGGACAATATTTGTCTGTCTGTGCAATACACGAGCGCGGCTCACGCTCTCCATATGGAAAGCTTCTGCGCCGCCTGCGCGTGCAGTGTGAAACCGCCGTTAGCGTCGAGTTTCTTAACTTTTTCGCTGCCGAAAGCAGAGCCGTGGAGACCAACTTCGCCATACTTTCATTGTTTTGAAGGGCGAGCTGAAATGACGGGAGGGGTTGTGTCGCGAAGATTTGCTTCCCCCGGTCTGCACTTTCCTCAGACATACGTTCTCCACCCACACGACACAGAATTTCATTACAAATATGTAAAATTCCGGGGAAATCTGCGTTAACACCAGATTCCGCGTTTATATGCAGATTCCGCGTTAATATGCCAATTCCGCGATTCCGTCCGCGATTCCGTGATCGCGGAAATTATAGGGCCCTAGGTTTTCAAGTCTTCCCTTATTTATTATTATTAAAATGTAAATTGTGTGGGGGGTTGTGTGGATCTACTGTGTTTGTGGGCCCAGTTTACAGCAGTTAGTTCACCTACAAATGAAAATTAGCCCATGATTTACTCACCCTCAAGTCATCCCAAGTGTATATGACATTCTTTTTTCAAATGAATAAAATCTGAGTTATTTAAATTTATATTAAAAAAGTCCTGGCTCTTCCCAGCTTTAAAATGCCAGTGCCTTGTCGGTCCATAAAAGTGCATCTAACCATCATAAAACTGATCCACACAGTAACTGATCCATAGACTAAAATACTAGCTTTCGGTTTTCAGTGCCACACGAATCACATTGCGCTTAAAGGACAACTCCGGTGAGAAATGACCCTAGGGGTAATTAACAGATGGCTATCGAGTAGATCGTTCTCTGGGATGCGGTTTCATGAAAATCGAATTTAAAGAGTTTTATCTCTAAACACAGATTAGCTTATAATGTTTGTCTATGGGGCATGGAATAAGTGAAATTAAATCGCTAGTTAATACCACTAACAAGGCTCAACATATCCTCACACTAACACGGCAGCATAATGAGGATCCCTACATGCAAACCGCAGCATTGAGAACTTGTTAGAGTACAAACGGTTTAATAAGAAGATACTTTCTAAAGACAGTACATTACACGTTTACAGACTGCAGCCATCTTGGAAAACAGTCTCGACTAGTCGAGCCACGAACGTTGTGCTAAGTGAGCTGATCGATAGGAATTAAGTTTGTGAAATCTAATTACATGGACTTTTTTTTTCTCTACTGCGTTCAGTGCTTTCTTCCGGAAACAATGGCCCATATGAGATTCCAAGTCACAGTTCATCACTTAGCACAGCGTTCGTCACTCAAATCTGTTTTTAGAGATAAAACTCTTTACACTTGATTTCCATGAAAACGCATCCCAGAGAACGATTTACTCGGTAACCATCTATTAATTACCCCAAGGGTCATTTCTCATCGGAGTTGTACTTTAAAGAGTAACCCTTCTTCACCCATGAACCCCTGACGTATGTGCACTGACAAACGCAGAAGAGAGAAGATAGAGCTAAACAAAACTTAGCGTCAGGGGTTACTCTTTTCATAATAACACTAAAACACAATTTCTTTCAATAAAAATAGTTTGTTTAGTCTATAAAGTTTAAAATATGGACATTGTTCTTACACAAACGTGCCACTTTGCTTCAGAAGGCTCTTCATTACTCACATGCTATATGGGTGAACACCTAAAGCACACGCCCCAAAAGCTGTATCTCTGACAGTCCACGAATGCTAAACTAAAATGCTAGAATTAATACAAAATTATTTTAAAAAAAATAGGAAGTATCCCAGTAAACATAGTTGCTTATGTCATAGTAGGTTCAGTTAAGTGAACATACACTTTGAGAAAAAGTAACTTTAAAATTATTAACTTATAAAAAAAAATATATATATATATATATATTTTTTTTTTTTATTATTATTTTATTTTTTTACAGTGAGGACAATACAGTGTTATATTACAACTACTGACAGACTGTCCTGAAAAGCACTGTTTATTTCATGTGTATCATATCTTTTGTATTTATTTGTGCTTTCACTTGTAATGTGTTTGGGCTAGTGGTTTAGATGTGTTCTTGAAATTGGAATAGAGAATAGTGTGTGTGTTGAGTTTGCTGCTCAACCCCCCACCAGTAATTTACATTTCAATGCATGAAGACTCTCACAGGTGATACAAAGAAGCTCACTACTGTTACCTGTGTCCTAGACCAAATACACTGCCAAAAATAAAGTGAAATTACATGATGAAATTAAATTACAATCGCTAGGACACATTTCCCAATATTTAGGAGAACTGAGTGAGGAGTTTGTAAATTTGCTAACCAACTTTCAGCTTCACAGCAGTTAATTTTACTTTTACAAATCAACTCATTCTTCCAGAGCACGGCACAGGTTTATCCAACACTAACATCAGGAACATTATACAATTAAAATGTCTTTACAAAACTAGAATGACACTCTCTGCTGCTTATAATTCACTGCATGCTTACAGTACAGTACAACATTATTCCTAAGTTTCCTCTTTTGAATGGATGGTAATGGACTAACACTTGTGTTGGTGTTCAGTTTCATCAAAGTTGCTTTGATAGTGTTTGATTTTTTTAGCAGTATAAATTGCATTACAGTATTACTGTATACATGTTGTAAATTGCTGTCTCATTCAGTTTTGTATTATGTTATTGTTTTGTCCATAAGTTTAACACTTTTGAAAACAGCATGTAAGGATGTGCGAATTGGCCTGTAGAACAAAGATTTGATTGTGTTTGTGTCAAAGTGAGAAAAGATTTCAGGTAAATTGAAAGATGTTGCCATTGAATGCATTTTTTGCTAAAGCAATGTTGATCCACAGTTAAGCTGTGATATAAAATGTTCTTTTACAAAACATTTCTCAATAATAAACACACTTTTTCAACTTTTTCAACTCTTCACACAGTGATCACAATTTCAGTCTGTGCAAGCTAAACTGTGGATCATTGGCACTTGATTTGAGACATGAATTAAGTGTTTTGTTGGTTTTTGTGGATTTTGAATGTGAAATAACTGATGTGAAGCAGAAAGTTGGTTTGGAGAACTGTGTGAAGGATTTTGAAAATGACCAAAGTATTGAGAAATGTGGCCTAGCGATTGTAAAAAATGTAATTTAGTTTAATTTGGCAGGGCAAATCCCAGCATCTTCTCTAGTTTATTTGAGAAGGGTTCTGCCACATTGGTATATTGAGCTCTTTTGGCCTGTGGTTCACAAACTGGTTTTTCAAGTCTCCTTTATTGAAATGTAAATTGTGAGTGGGGGGTTGTGGGGGTTGAGGAGAGAAACACACAGGCGTCGTGATTTACTATCTAACAGGGGACCTGAGTCAGTGTGTGTGTAACGTAATCACTATTCAATAATGACCATGAATACATTAGAGAGCTATCTCTGCTTGATTTAACCCTTTAAACTCAGTTATTGCTGTAAAAACTCTAAATCTTTGCAGTGTGTTTGTGATGATAAGAAATGTCACAGCAAACACACAGGCGTCGTGATTTACTATCTAACAGGGGACCTGAGTCAGTGTGTGTGTAACGTAATCACTATTCAATAATGACCATGAATACATTAGAGAGCTATTTCTGCTTGATTTAACCCTTTAAACTCAGTTATTGCTGTAAAAACTCTAAATCTTTGCAGTGTGTTTGTGATGATAAGAAATGTCACAGCAAACACACAGGCGTCGTGATTTACTATCTAACAGGGGACCTGAGTCAGTGTGTGTGTAACGTAATCACTATTCAATAATGACCTGCAATTAATACATTAGAGAGCTATTTCTGCTTGATTTAACCCTTTAAACTCAGGTATTGCTGTAAAAACTCTAAATCTTTACAGTGTGTTTGTGATGATAAGAAATGTCACAAGCAAACACACAGGCGTCGTGATTTACTATCTAACAGGGGACCTGAGTCAATGTGTGTGTGTAACGTAATCACTATTCAATAATGGCCTGCAATTAATACATTAGAGAGCTATTTCTGCTTGATTTAACCCTTTAAACTCAGGTATTGCTGTAAAAACTCTAAATCTTTGCAGTGTGTTTGTGATGATAAGAAATGACACAGCAAACACACAGGCGTCGTGATTTACTATCTAACAGGGGACCTGAGTCAATGTGTGTGTGTAACGTAATCACTATTCAATAATGGCCTGCAATTAATACATTAGAGAGCTATTTCTGCTTGATTTAACCCTTTAAACTCAGGTATTGCTGTAAAAACTCTAAATCTTTGCAGTGTGTTTGTGATTATAAGAAATGTCACAGCAAACACACAGGCGTCGTGATTTACTATCTAACAGGGGACCTGAGTCAGTGTGTGTGTAACGTAATCACTATTCAATAATGACCTGCAATTAATACATTAGAGAGCTATTTCTGCTTGATTTAGCCCTTTAAACTCAGGTATTGCTGTAAAAACTCTAAATCTTTGCAGTGTGTTTGTGATGATAAGAAATGTCACAGCAAACACACAGGCGTCGTGATTTACTATCTAACAGGGGACCTGAGTCAGTGTGTGTGTAACGTAATCACTATTCAATAATGACCTGCAATTAATACATTACAGAGTTATTTCTGCTTGATTTAACCCTTTAAACTCAGGTATTGCTGTAAAAACTCTAAATCTTTGCAGTGTGTTTGTGATGATAAGAAATGTCACAGCAAACACACAGGTGTCGTGATTTACTATCTAACAGGGGACCTGAGTCAATGTGTGTGTAACATAATCACTATTCAATAATGACCTGCAATTAATACATTAGAGAGCTATTTCTGCTTGATTTAACCCTTTAAGCTCAGGTATTGCTGTAAAAACTCTAAATCTTTGCAGTGTGTTTGTGACGATAAGAAATGTCACAGCAAACACACAGGCGTCGTGATTTACTATCTAACAGGGGACCTGAGTCAGTGTGTGTGTAACGTAGTCACTATTCAATAATGACCTGCAATTAATACATTAGAGAGCTATTTCTGCTTGATTTAACCCTTTAAACTCAGGTATTGCTGTAAAAACTCTAAATCTTTACAGTGTGTTTGTGATGATAAGAAATGTCACAGCAAACACACAGGTGTCGTGATTTACTATCTAACAGGGGACCTGAGTCAGTGTGTGTGTAACATATTCACTATTCAATAATGACCTGCAATTAATACATTAGAGAGCTATTTCTGCCTGATTTAACCCTTTAAACTCAGGTATTGCTGTAAAAACTCTAAATCTTTACAGTGTGTTTGTGATGATAAGAAATGTCACAGCAAACACACAGGCGTCGTGATTTACTATCTAACAGGGGACCTGAGTGAGTGTGTGTGTAACATAATCACTATTCAATAATGACCTGCAATTAATACATTAGAGAGCTATTTCTGCTTGATTTAACCCTTTAAACTCAGGTATTGCTGTAAAAACTCTAAATCTTTACAGTGTGTTTGTGATGATAAGAAATGTCACAGCAAACACACAGGCGTCGTGATTTACTATCTAACAGGGGACCTGAGTCAGTGTGTGTGTAACATATTCACTATTCAATAATGACCTGCAATTAATACATTAGAGAGCTATTTCTGCTTGATTTAGCCCTTTAAACTCAGGTATTGCTGTAAAAACTCTAAATGTTTACAGTGTG